>NC_048439.1:15489909-15778635 GCF_004353265.1 Vitis riparia
ACATTTTTAAAGTTGAGGAATGGAAATTATTTGGGAGAATTAACTTTGGAAGATCATAGGCAAGATGGAGCTTAGGAAGTTATTTTGAAAACAAAGATGAAGTAATGACAGGAGAACATAAAGCCCAAAGACGGCCATGTAGGCCATGCAGAGTGGGATTCTGAATTTGGTGCACCTTGAACACCAGTTGCATGCCTTCTCTAAAATCCCAACGGAGCCGGAGTGATGAATACTGCGAGATCATCAGTATACTGAAACTGATGATGGGTGAGGACTGATTAGAGGTACCCCGGGATGGTCATATGAATGAGGAGCCTTATGAACCAGCTATCAAAATCCAATAACTCTTCATTAGAGCCTGAAACTATGGAAGGCCCAACTTATCCTGTTACTCTGAAATCACTTCTTGCGCGCACGAGTAGTATCCTTAGTGACAGCAAATGAGTCACAGGTTCTCAAACATCAAGCAAGCTGAGTAGAATCCCACACCCAAACTGTATAATCGTGCCCACATCAGTGCCAGTGGCTGAAGCTTCTATGAATTCCTCATGATGAAGGTTACGTGGTGTAAAAATATAGGCATGATGGGTTTGAAAGATATGGGCATCATTAGTGGACCGAGTAGCAAGAGAGATGAATGGGTGACCATTGGAATATGGTAATGAGATTATGAGAGATGACTGGTGGGTGACGGGTGAGTTGGATAGGTGAGTGATAGGTAGGGTGGAGTGTGAGGATGCAGGGAAAGAAAATGTTGCAGTGATGGGATTAGATGGGTATGATTGGATGCTTGAACAATAACCAGATCAGGCAATGGTGCTGTGGGACCCTGCTTGCTTCGCTTGACCTTGATATTAAGGATGCAATATCTGAGGAAAACGCACTTCAAAGTTGAAACAATATAATCCTCAACGAGTAGACCAAAGAAAATTAGGTACCCATCCTCAAACTTTTCTGACTTGACACACTGAATCATAGAGCTTCGCACACACAATAACCCCACGTCCTTATTTCGTTTCCCATAACAAACCTCAGAGCACTATAGCGAACCCTCTGAGGAGAAACAGTTGAATTTACCGAAATAGTGCAAAAGATGGATACACCAATAATTGAGAGATTGGACAGGAAACCCAGCTGTAGCTTTACATAGCTCCTAATAAACCTTTCCAACTGAGCTATCTCCTCAATCGAACCAGATGTGCCTGCAAGTGTGACTTTGTCATCTATGATCTCTGATAATGGTGATGAATCTGGAGCAGAATCTTTCTCTCAGCAACTATCACAGATCCGGGTCAACATATCAGCGCCAAAATACCTCTGCGAATTCTGGCAGAAAAACCTGCCCAAGGCCTCCCCATCTTCGCTGCTGCCTGTGTCGCAGCCACAGCAGCCTCGGCCACCGCCGCCATCACTCCTCTGGTAGAAATCGACAGCAATGAAGTTTGGCCATTGGTCGCCAGCTGCTTCACAACAGGTCTTCATCATACTGTAAATACTGGACATAAACACCACAAAGACAGTACCAGCAACTTCTAGGTCACGATAGGACCTTTATCATGCTTAACCTGACCCAAAGCCATGACGACCAGCTTTAGGAGAGGGATTTTGAAGGAGATCATGATAAGAACCATTTCGGCACAGGTGACGATGAACAAAAGTTGGATCATGTTCTTGTTGATGAAATGTGAAGCTTGGGGCAGCAGCAGATAAAAATGATTGCTGAGGTGACGGAGGTGTTTCGCCGCCGGCGGCAAGCCGCCGACGTCATTTAAGGACAGCTGAGTTTGGTATATTTCTCTCTCAATCCCTCAATCAACCAAACTCTACTTCTTGCTAAGCTGAGTATTGTCAACTGATCTCCTTCCCGTCAACGACTCTAGAATACCAACTCTAAAGCTACACACATTGCTCCTAGCAAAAATGAGCAATTTCTGTAAACCTTTATCCCTTAAATAAGAACCCCAGAGGCACAAACAGCAGATCATGAACCCAGCAATTTCATCCATCTGGCGTATCCAAATAATAGCAATCCGAGTTTCAACGGAGTGTTGAAGATAGCAGTGGCCAATGCAGGCTTGCACGTCTCCTTTGGAGATGGCGCTCCATACCTCGGCGCACTTCACGACCACGTTGTGGTCATTGAGGCCTTCCACTTCCTCAATCAGGTAGTCCCCATAACCAGATCCGACAATATCGTCGATCCCATCCTCGCCGGAACCCTACAACTCGCAGGGAAAATGAACATAGTGAAAGAGAGTGTCACAAAGCTCTTTCTGATCCAACATTTGTCGATTCATCATGTACCATACCATCCTCATTCACAATGCCTCCATCTCTAACACTCAACATCACAAACTCACCAGCAACAAAGGAATGGAAATAGGAGAAAAAGAGCCAAGAACTGAGGGAATGATGAATTAGGAATCAAGTAAAACATGCATGTATAAAGCCTCATTTCAGGTGACATCCATGGGCCAATACGAGTAGGGGAACCTTGAGCTAGATTTATAGAGTGTATGAGAAACAGAGTTCCACCAGCTCCAAACCAAACCACAAAATCAACGGTAAAATCAACAGCAACAGAGTATAAAAATGATTCAAAAGTCAACAAGATTCAGCACGCAATTTACATTATTCAACTTCAAATTGATGAGCAATGAAGAGCAAACCAAAATCGGAAAGAGATGAGAAAATATTTGAATCAAAGTAATCGAGAAACTCACCTCAAACTCACCTACAGATGCTTCTATCCTCTCTGCCACCCCTCTCGAAAAACTCCAGAAGCTTCACTGTCCCTGCTCCATTACCTTCCTCTCAAAAAACCCAAACTCCTCTGGTTTTCCTCCCTCTTCCCAAGCAAAGGATCTCCACCAAAATATCTCTAACGGCAGCACTAAAAACACCTCACCCCTGCTGCTTGCTGCCTCCACTCCCCTGCAGCTCTCTCTGGTTCCTCTCTCTTTCGCGAGCTCCCTCTCCTCAAAAATCTTCTCACGGCAGCCCTCCAGACCCCTCACACTCTCCACAAACACGTCTAAAAAGCAACCACTTCACTGCAGCTGCCAGACCCTCCTCCATAACGGCCTGAGGATTTTAGAATATCTCCATGCCACGTGTCAAACTCTCACTCACTCCTCAATTCCACTACTCTGGTTCCCAGCAGCCATCCAAAATGTGACACGTGGCTTCCCCAAATGGTGACACCTAGCTAAAAGCAAGCTGCAGAAAATGAGCCCCAAATGGGGGTCTACACATACCCATTGTAAGGGACTATCCTGATGTCTTTCCAGATGATTTACCTGGCTTGCCACCAGAGAGGGAGATGGAGTTCACCATTGATTTGGCACCAGGGACAACTCCTATCTCTAAGGCCCCTTATAGGATGGCACCTATGGAGCTTAAGGAGTTGAAGATTCAACTCCAGGAGTTGTTAGATAAGGGCTTCATTAGGCCTAGTGTTTCACCTTGGGGAGCCCCTGTTTTATTTGTAAAGAAAAATGATGGATCTATGAGACTCTGCATTGATTATAGAGAGTTGAATAAGGTGACGGTGAGGAACAGGTATCCCCTTCCTCAGATTGATGATTTGTTTGATCAGCTTCAGGGTGCTTGTGTGTTCTCTAAGATTGATCTTCGATTTGGTTATCATCAGTTAAGGGTTAAAGGTGAAGATGTACCTAAGACTGCTTTTCGGACTAGATATGGGCATTATGAGTTTTTGGTTATGCCTTTTGGTTTGACTAATGCACTTGTTGCTTTTATGGACTTAATGAATAGGGTATTCAAGCCCTATCTAGATCAGTTTGTGGTAGTTTTTATAGATGATACTTTGGTGTACTCAAAGAATAGGGAGGAGCATGAGCGCCATTTGAGTTGTATTACAGACTCTCAGAGAGAAGCGATTGTATGCTAAACTCAAGAAGTGTGAGTTTTGGTTAGATAGAGTTTCTTTCCTTGGGCATGTGGTGTCCAAGGATGGCATCTCAGTTGATCCTGGAAAGGTAGATGTTGTGTCAAATTGGAGGAGACCTACTACTATGACCGAGATTCGAAGTTTCTTGGGACTGGCTGGTTATTATAGGTTGTTATTGAGGGGTTCTCTAAGATTACCCTACCTTTAACCAGTTTGACTCAGAAAGGGGTTAAGTTTGAGTGGTCTGATGATTGTGAACGTAGTTTCCAAGAGTTAAAGAACAGATTGGTGACAGCTCCTATTTTGACTATCCCTTCAGGTTCAGGAGGGTTTGTGGTGTATAGTGATGCTTCTCATCAGGGTTTGGGTTGTGTTCTTATGCAACATGGAAAAGTTGTGGCATATGCTTCTAGATAGTTAAAGCCTTACGAATGAAATTATCTTACTCATGATTTGGAGTTGGCTGCAATGGTTTTTGCACTTAAGATCTGGAGACATTTTCTTTTTGGTGAAACTTGTGAGATATTCACAGATCATAAGAGCTTGAAGTATTTGTTTTCCCAAAAGGAGTTGAACATGAGACAGAGGAGATGGATTGACTACTTAAAGACTATGACTGCATTATTCAATATCACCCAGGAAAAGCGAATGTTGTGGCTAACGCCTTAAGTAGGAAATCTATTGGTTCCTTAGCAGCTATTAGAGGTTGCCAGAGGCAATTATTGGGATATTTGAGGAGTTTACAAGTTCATATCAGAGTTTTGGACTCGAGAGCTCTTGTGGCGAACTTTAGAGTGCAGCCAGACTTAGTTGGGAGAATTAAGGCCCTACAAAAGAATGATTTGAATTTAGTGCAACTTATGGAAGAGGTTCAAAATGGCAGTAAGCCCGACTTTGCTTTATTAGATGATGGGATTTTGAGGTTTAGGACCAGACTTTGTGTCCCAAATGATGGAGACTTAAGGAGAGAGCTTTTGGAGGAAGCTCATTGTTCTAGGCTTGCGATCCACCCAAGAGGGACAAAGATGTACAAAGATTTGAGACAGAATTATTGGTGGTCAGGAATGAAGCGAGATATTGCACAATTTGTGGCTCAGTGTTTGGTGTGTCAACAAGTGAAAGTTGAGCATCAACGACCAGCAGGGTTTTTGCAACCACTTTCTATTCCCAAGTGGAAATGGGAACATATTACTATGGATTTTGTGACTAGGTTACCAAGGACCTTAGGGAGCAATAATGCAATTTGGGTGATTGTTGATCGATTGACAAAGTCTGCTCATTTTCTGCCTATGAAAGTTAATTTTTCTATGGATCGTTTGGCTTCTCTTTATATTAAGGAGATTGTGAGAATGCATGGTGTACCTATTTATATAGTATCTAACAAAGATCCTTGTTTCACTTCCAGATTTTGGCATAGTTTACAGAAAGCATTAGGTACTAAGTTGAGTTTTAGTACTGCTTTTCATCCGCAAACTAATGGTCAATCAGAAAGGGTAATTCAAGTCTTGGAAGATTTGTTGAGAGCTTGTGCTTTGGACCTAAAAGGTAATTGGGATGATTATTTGCCCCTAATGGAGTTTGCCTATAATAATAGCTTTCAAGCTAGCATTGAGATGGCACCTTTTGAGGCGTTGTATGGTAGGAGATGTCGATCTCCCGTTTGTTGGGATGATATTGGAGAGAAGAAACTTTTGGGGCCTGAACTTGTGCTGTTGACTGTTGAAAAGGTCTCTTTAATTAAGGAAAGATTAAAAGCAGCACAAAGTAGACAGAAGAGTTATGCTGATAATCGCATACGAGATTTGGAGTTTGAGGTGAGTGATCATGTTTTCTTGAAAATTTCACCTATGAAGTCTATAATGAGATTTGGAATAAAAGGGAAACTCAGTCCTCATTTTGTGGGACCATTTGAGGTATTAGAAAGAGTAGGCACTTTGGCTTACAAACTGGCCTTGCCCCCAAGTCTATCTAAGATTCATAATGTATTCCATGTTTCAACCTTGAGGAAATATATTTATGATCTCTCTCATGTTGTGGAGTTGGAGCCTATTCAAATTTCTGAGGACTTGACCTATGAAGAGGTACCCGTTCAAATTGTGGATATGATGGATAAGGTACTACAACATGCTGTTGTCAAGTTGGTAAAGGTCCAATGAAGCAATCATAGTATCCGAGAGGCCACTTGGGAGTTAGAAGAAGAGATGAGAGAAAAGCATCCCCAATTATTTCAAGACTCAGGTATGTCAAGTTTAGAGGACTAAACTTTTGTTAAGGAGGGGAGGACGTAGCGCCCAAGTTTTTTTTTTAAAGGGTAATTTAGAAAATTCATAATAATAATGATATTAAATTAATTAATTAATTAATTTAATAAAATGGAAGATGGGTGAAAAGGTAATTTTATGAATAATACCCTAGGTATAAATAGAAAATTCTCTTCTTCCTGTTTTTTTCTTAATCGTGTTCCTGTTCACAGAGAGTTTCCAGAGAACATGAAGTTGAAGTCAGATTTCAAGGTTTGAAGAACAAACCTCTATAGGTAAGATTCTAACCCCCTAGATTATTATTTTAGATTCATTAGTTAATTTCAAGCACATTAGATATATTTTTTTTGGAAAACCCCAAATTTAGATTAGGGTTAGTTTTTTTTTTTAATTCGTTTTAATATCAAAATAGTGAAAATTTAAGATTTTGATTTATTGTTGGAAATTGGAAATTCTTAAGTTTTTAGAAAAAAAAAAAACCTGGAGGACACGTGTGCACACTGTGGAATTAGAGAATGGCTTAAGGAAAAAAAAAAACTTGGAGGATGCGTGTGCAAACTGTGGAATTGGAGAATGGCTTAAGGATTAAAAAAAAAACATGGAGGACGCATGTGCACACTAGTGGAATTGGAGAATGGAAAATATATATATATATATATATATATATATATATATATATATATATATATATATATATATATATATATATATGTTTATTATTTTGTTGGCAATAATGGAGTATTGTTGGGAATAAAGTTTATGTTTAAAAAAAAAATATGAGAGAATAGAAGTTTTAAATAAAAAGGAAGTAAAGTTTTTTTTTTATATTATAATTATGAGCGTAAGTTAATAAATAACATAGAAATTAATTATTGAAATAAATTATAGTTTAATTAAGTTGTGTCCCAAGAAATAAATTTTAAAAAATAATAATAATAAATAAATTCAGTTTTATATGAATTAGAAATTTATTAATTTTTAAAATATGAATAGATTAAATTACCTTTCATAATTAAAAAAAAAATATTAATTTGAATACCTAAAATTTTAGGATTGTCAAACCTATAATTTTAAATAAATAGTAATAATTATTTCTCTTATATTTGGTTAGGTGAATAGTAGATTTTCAAGATTATTTCTCTCCAAAGTTTTTGAGGACTTCTTTTGAGGTAAGGGAAATTAATGCAGTTCTTAATTTTTTTTTTGAAATAATTATATATATATATATATACAGTATTTGAAAACGTTTGAGTTATATTATGTTTTATGCATGGATCAAACTTGTTTTGCATGAAAAGTATGTTAGAATTTTATATTTTGTTTTTGACAAATAAATGTGGAGATATTATATGTTGTAAATTTGAATAAATGAAATAAATATTTGACTCTGGTTTGTTTGGCCCTTGTCAATGGGATATAATAGTTGACTTTTGGCCCTTATCAATGGGATATAATAGTTGACCTTTACATTTCTTGGTGGGGAATGTAATTGATTTGAACCTCAGCCTCTAGGGGTTTCGGTTAGAGGTTACTAGTACTAGTAGTGTTTGGTTCCATCCACCTTAAAGGAACAATTTAAGGCTAACCACCCATTTGAAAAGTCTCACCTAACTGGGCACCCTTTGATGTTTAATGACCAGGAGTAAATAAATTATTGGAATGTTTTGACTGAATTTGATATGAAACTGTTTGAATCAGAAATAAATGCATACAATTAGAAATTTTGAATGTATTGGCAAAAAAAAAAAAAAAAAAAAATTAACTTACAGGTTTATGAAAATGATTTATTACAATATCTCCTATTTTGCAAGTGAATTTGAAATATTTGATCCATGGACTGCATTAATATTCCTTATTGGGCTATGAACTCATTCCTATTTGTTGACTACTTTTCAAGTACCCTTAGTTCGGGTGAGGAGTGATGGCTAGGCTAAGGAATGGTCATCATTAGGATTTGACTTAAGATTTTATGTTGGATTTTGTTTAACTGTTAGTTATGTTCATTTGGATCTTTTGGTATTTGGAAGCTATTTGGATATTGATCCTCTAAATTTTATGTTAGTTCAAAGTTGAGTTTTGGAGATTTTGAAATTTGTTTTAGTACTTGAATTGTTTAAGTTTGCAAATATTTGGTCAATGGATTTTGGATAGTGGATGTTTTAGTGTTGAAATTGAATTTTGAGGATTTTAGATTTTGTTCCGCTACTCTGAACAGGTGTTTGGTAATTGGAAACTTTCGATTACAAGATAATTGTTTGGGTCAAGTTACACTGTAAGCCTTCGGGTTTGAAGTGTGAAATGACCGTCATGCCCTTGGAGTGGGTCTTGGGCCGTGACAATTCTCATGCAAGATTGCTTGTATTTAATAATAATAATAATAATAATATAGAAATCAATATTCCTAATTCCATTAAGTGTTTAGAGGAAATAAAAAATAAAAAAGGTAAAATATCTTAGTTGTATTCCTACTATACCTTAATTCTCTCCTACCTTCCAAAAATGGTATGATTTTGATTTTTGTTTTTATTGTTAATGGTAATATTTACAATATACAATATTATTATATTAATTATTTTGCGCTCATTTTATATTTATTTATTTTTAATGTGATGTCAATTTTTAAAATAAATTGAAATTTATTTGAAATTTTCAAATAATATGATATCATTATTAATATTTTTTAAAAATGTTACCATTCGTTTTTAAAAAGTAATAACAATTTTAATAATCAAGTAGAACATTTGTTTTCCGTCAAAAGTTGACAAATGTGTTTTAAGACATCCTTTTTCATCAGAATTAGCAATTTACTAAAGCTATGTTTGATTTCAAAAAATAATACAAAAAGAAAAAAAATATTAAGAAAAATGATTTTTTTCATATTTGATTTCAATATAAAAAAATATGTGAAAAAATTAAATATAATTAAAATTAGTCAAAAATCTATGAGAAAAATGAGCTAAATGTGTTTGAAGTAATATATAAAGTAATTTATTGATTTAATTTTTTTTTATTTCCCCTCACTTTTTCTTTCTTTGGATTTTTTATCTCTATTTTTTTTCCTTGCATTTTCCTTCACCGTTTTTTATGGAACCAAACATAACCTAAAATAATTTTATTGAAATTCTAAAGTTGATACTTGGTAATGGTAACTATTTTTGAAAATAAAAAATCATTTTTTAAGCTTAAATAACAATCCGAATAAAATAAAAGAAAAGAAAAAAAAAGCTTTCTTTTTTTTAATATTTGAATTCCTAACCAGAATTTTTTTAAAAAAATAATTCAGAATTATTTTAATTTTTTTAAATAAAAAAAAATGTTTTTAGAACTTTGTTGACAAAATTTGATTTTTTGCACAAAAAAGTACTAAATTTCTATAAAGTAATAATTTTACAATAGTATGTTTGGTTCAAGGAAAGAAAAAATTAAAAAGAAAAATTCTCATTTTAATTTTATGATTAAAATAGTAACGAGAAACAAATGTAATTAAAATTAATTTATTTATTTATATTAAAAGTTAAAATAAGAGTAATAAGTTATTAAATTTAAACTTTTTAAAATTTAATTATGACTTCCCCTTTCCCTAATTTCCCTAGGAGTTTTAGATGAAAAGAAAAAAGAAAAAGGGAAATTAAATTAGACATAGAAAAATATTACAAATAATTTTTCAAATGTGAAAATATTTTCTAAATTTTTCCAAATACTGAATTTTTTTTTCCAAAAGCATTTGTTTATACTAAAACTATTTTAAAAAAAAACAAACTATTTCCTAAAAGCCCAAGTTTGTCTAGAAGTGATTTTGGGAAGCCTCTTAAATTTATTTTTAATTTAAAAAAAAAATATTTATATGATTCCTAAACAACCACTCCTAAGGGTTTTTTTTTCAATTTAACAGTTTATAAAAAATATTAGCGATATTAAATAAAAGAGGGGACACCAAAATGAGTCAAAGGTCCAATACGATAACATCCAAATATCAGGGGAACAAAAAGAGGAATCATCCATAAAGAACCTTTAAGCTATGTATGGTTCCATAAAATTTAAAGGAAAATGCACGGGAAAGAAAATACAAAAGAAAATAGAAGGAAAGAAAAAGTGAAGGAAAGTAAAAAAAAAAATAGATTAAAAGTTAATAAATTTTTTTTTTTTTTTTGTTACTTCAAACTCATTTTATTTATTTTAACTCATCAATATAAAGATTAAATAATTTAAAAATACATAAGTTTTTAATTAGTTTTAATTATATTTAATTTTCTTTGATATTTTTCATAGGACAACCAAATATGAAAAAAATCATTTTCCTTTATATTTTTTTTCTTTCCTTAGTATTTTCCCGGAACCAAACATAACCTAATCATCTCTATAATCAGAACTTAGAGTCAAAGGTGACAATTTCAAATTGAAAAAAGAAGAATATGGAGGACCAACACTTCAACTACAATATATGGGCTATCTCCAAGATCATGACGCAACACAATTTTTATCAGACTACTCACAACATCACAACCTAAATGTAGAGATGGGCCACAAGAAAATGTTATAGCAGAAACCCAACCAAGTTGTTGTTGACCCTTAATCAAAACCCCTTTCCCCTAAGTGAAGAGAGAAACAAAATACAACCCCTTGACACACACAGCTCCTAATCTGTTCAACAGAAATATCAGCTCAAAGATGAAAGCTTTCAAATGAAATGCAACCACTAAATCACAATAAACCTTTCCCTAGTGTCATTGAATGCAATAACATTCTTAATATATGATACATGAGAGCGGGTTGCCAAAACTCCTTGGTTACTTCTACATGGGCATTGGCTATGGAAGCAACCAAATTAGCTCTCAAATGTCTTCCCTACTAATATCTTGAGATATATACCTTACAGATTCAACAATTCTTTAAATGAGACTCGATCACTAGATGATAGTTGCAAGTGAAAATCAGGCTTTACATCCTAGACTATATAATACATGGCAACTCTCAAGTAAACTACTAAAAAATGCTCTGAAATCTACAACAAAATTGCATCTGGGAGATGATGATAACCTGTGATGTGCATCCCTTCTTTAGTGCGTGTGAAAATTTGAAAATTCTACAAGATGAAGAGCAAGTTTTCAGCAAATCCCATGGGGCTCCAAAGTTTTGACCTATGGCAATAATCCAATCATGATTTTTTTCATTTCCATCAATACTTGGTTACAAACCCGTAAAATAACTTAATTATTAATCGGCTTCCCTTTATGCCTTTACTCATATTCATTTTGGCAGCATTACTGATTTTACCTCAATTAGTTTACTTGATTTTCTTTCCTTACCTTCCCATAAAGCCCTATACACAGAAAGGTGTCAGCTTGCCATCTGCAAAAAATTCCAAGAAAAAAAAGAAAAGAAACAATCAATTAGTATAAGAATCTTCAAGAAATTAGCAATTTCAAAAATTATAATGCAAATAAGCAACAAATAAAATTTCATAAACGCATAGTAAGTGGGTATAGCAACAGAAAAATCAAAGCTTACAACAACAAACTCAGTCAAAGCATTCACCCCCACTGCTTGCACTCCCAGAACATTAACAACCTCTAATGTACACTGGTATGTATTATAATTAACCACATTAGCCATCTATAAGATACCTAATGCTTCCCTCTGGTAATCTATCAATCACTTCCATAGGTCGGCTAACTAACTTTGAGCATAGCTACATAGTCCATCGGATGTTCTTGATTTCCATGAAATATCTCTAGAAAGTGATTCAATATCTTCGCAAAAATCTACTGAGTTAATGTTACAAATAGAAGGAAGAAATTTCTCTATTTTAACTTGGAATTTGACTTCTCTTAACACTATTGATGCAGTTTGCTTTTCTTAATATTAATTTATTATTTGAGCAAATTTGTTATGCAACTCCTTGTGAGTAGGGAATGAAGGTTAGTGTTGATTCTTCCTCGATGTTTTTTAGGCTGCAAGAGAAACAAAGGCCCTTAAAGAAGCAAAAGACAAGCTAGAAAAGCGGGTGGAGGAACTTACATGGAGATTGCAGTTGGAGAAGCAATTAAGGGTAGTGTAGATATTTTTCGCTCTTCATAAATGTTCCACAACAGAATGCATAACCCAGATTGGGATCCTGCAATACCGTTATTGTTTCACTGATTGTATCAACTGGTTCAAGATTCCAATGGATGCAGCCAGCACTTAGTAAAGCACCCCAGATTATTGAATCAGGTGGAATTATCGTGTTCTGGACCAATTCATATGCTTCTTTAACATGCCCAGCCTGGCCAAGGAGATCTACCATACAAGCACAATGCTCAAGTTTAGGAGACAATCCATGTTTATCAGCCATACTAGAAAATTGAACCATTCACTCTTCTACCAATCCTGAGTGGTTACAAGCTGATAAAACTCCAATGAATGTGACATCATTGGGCTACACACCAGTCCTCTCCATCTGTGAAAAAACCACTAAAGAAAGAGTCACTTCCATCACCATGGTAAGCCAGTACCAGTATCATGGCATTCCACAAGGCTACATCTTTCTCACTCATCTTCACAAAAACCAAACAAGCATCATTGATTTTACCACGTTTTGCTTACATATCAACCACAACAGTGACAAGAATCACATTTAGCTCTAACCCATTTAAACCCAGGTACAGATGAACTTCTCTCCCAAGTTACAGTGCCCCTAAGCCAGCACAAACGGACAACACATTCACCAGTGTGATCTCATTTGGTTTCACAGACTACTTTCATGAGACAGTATAAATCAATTGTTTCCTCAAAAAGTCCATGCTGCACATATCCAGTAATGATGGCATTCCAAGGAGGCAGCTTCTTACAAGAAACACCATCAAAGATTCTCCAAGCTTTCTCCACATCCCCGCACTTATAATACATGTCTATGAAAGCAGTAACCAAGATTGAATTCAAAGGGATCTTGTTAACATCGATAAAAACCAAAAGGAACCTTCCAACTCCATAATTCCAGAGAGTTGAATAGGCAGACAGTAGACACACTGTTGTTGCCGCATTGAGCTGGACCTCATCAGCCAAAACAAGCATCCGGAAAACAAACTCAACATCTCCACAAAATCCCTTTCTTTCCCATACACATTTATCATTGCAGTCCGTCAAACCACATTCCTTCTCATTGGCATTTCTTCAAACAACTCCCGCGCTCCTCAACCTCCCCTCAGTGCACATACCCTGAAATGATCGAATTCCAAGAAACCTCATCTCTAACCTCCATATCAGCCCACAAATTCCAAGAAGAATCAAGACAAAAACACCTACAACACATCTTAATTAAAGAATCACACAAACAAATTAGATCCAAAACCCAATCTTAGAACATGGGTATGAATGTGTTCACCTTCAAGCACCTAACTAAGGGTGGAACAAGATTTTAGGACAAAAGGGTGTGTAACATTACTCGGTTTAGCACTATTCCGAAGTATTCAGAGATAGAGAGCAAGGGAATTTTGTGGAAAGCCTTGGAGGGTGTTGGCTCTGATAAAGGAGTTCCAAGAGAAATCAGTGGGAGAAGGGGTTTAATCAAGGATGAAATGAGCATAATCGATTGAATTGAGGTCGATAAGCTATGAAATGCGGCGGGTTTGAATTGAGAGGCCATGGATGACTATGGGCGGCGGAGGTGGTGGTTCAGAGGAGGGAGGTAACGGAAGTTTAAAAAATAACCGCTTTTTAACATCAACTGGCCAGGAACGTTTGGCACATTTGAAATGGTGTCGTTTCATAGAAGTGGAATGTGATAGTAGGGAGGATATTTTTTGCTTAAAAAAAAAAAAAAAAAAAAAAAAAAAAAAAAAAAAAAACCAAACCTTTATAAGAAAAAGACTTTAAATTTATGACTAAAAAGCTAAGTATTTCTTGGAAAATAGAAAAATATGCTTTTTTTTCTTTAATTTTAGAAATTTAATAAGGAGAAATTTTTTTATAATCCAATTATGCCATAATATATAGAAGAGAAAGAGTGTATAAAAACAAATTTAATATTAAATGGATACCAAAAAATAGCAAAAAAAATAAGAAACAAAAAAATTACGTGAAAGTGGTATAAAACTATTTTTAATAATACGTTTACCAAAAAGTTATTATATTATTAAACTATTTATTCCATATATATATATATATATATATATATATATATATATATATATATATATATTTACTAAGATTATCAATTTCATAGCAAAAGAAATAAATAAGTTACATTTTTAGTGTCATTAAAAATTTTCAAAATACCATCAACCTTAATTTCTATTTTTTTAGCTTTACCTTAAAAATAAAATTAAAGGAAAATTCATATTTGATGTCCTTTTTTTTTAATCTTTTAAATGAATCTTTTTAAAAGAATATCTAAAACCTATACTACGTTTGGTCATGTTTTTTGAAATTTGTTTTTAAAAACAAATTTTTATTCTTTAACTTAAAAAACGGTTTTTAAAAATAAGTTTTAAAAAATATGATTAAACGAGTTCATATTTTCCATTTAGTTCTAAAAATGGATGAAAACAACTCCTTATTTTTTAGAAATTATTCTCTATTCACTTTATTTTTAAAAATTGTTTTCAAATAACAACAATCAAATAAAGTTAAAAAAATTTAAAAATAGTTTTCCATTTTTAAAAATAGAAAACTATTTTTAAATAGCACGAGAAAACAAACTCTTATGTTTTGATCAAAATATACAAAAACAACTATTATAAAATGTTTATTTTTTGAAATACTTAGATAAAAATTAGTCTGAAAATGATCCTTAAAAAATAATTTTAAAAATTATTCTTAAATAATTTTAACATCAAAATTTTATTTAAGAACTTGAATATAAAAGATAGGTTATCATGCAGTTACATATAATAATGCAAAATAACTTTTTCAAATTAATATATTATGGTCCGGAGAATTGCTTTTATATGTAAATACATACATAGTTGTTTGATATCCATTGGTCAAAATTCAGTGTAAAAACAAACTCATGTGTAATGACATATTACTTAGATGAAGATTGAGGATGGGATAAATAATTTCCAAACCGTGAAAATAAACTAATTGTTCACTTGTTTTTACTTTATCAGTCAATTCTTGATCTCTAATATGGTCTCTATGAGGGAATAAACCATATTTTTTTTTCATATATATATATATATATATACATGAAAATTAAAACTTTGGGATACACCCAATACATCAAAACTCATTAACCATGAATAAAGAAAAACATTTTCATCATGAAAACACAAAAACTAGAGCAAACATATAAGAATTCAAAATTATAGCCAAGCATATCTAGAAAATTTCTTTGATCCTTTACCAATCAAAGCTAAAACTCCGAAATAAAATGTCAAAATGGGAATAACATTTGATATAGTTAGGAAAGACTTTTAGGACTTAACTAATCCTAAGACATGGGAGTCAACTGAATCAACATCACTGTAAAAAGGTGAGATTGATGTTGTATGATTTCAATGGACTACTCCTCATGGAGTATTCGTTCAATGGTGGATGTCCTACAATAATGTTATACTTATAACAAACATAATTTTATCATATTTATCCTTTTTAATCTTGTTTGGAAGAATATGGGGATGTGATTGATAGAGTGGAGATTGCAATCACAGATCTGAAAACCAAGTTTGTATCATAGTTAACAAACCTAGCTTCTAAATTTATGATTGCAATCTCCTTTCTATCAATCACATCCTTGTATTCTCCGTTAAAATTAACATAATTTTCTTAACTAGATGTCTTAAAATAAGAATGATTCAACTTAAATTAAAAAAATAAAAATGATAAAATCATGTTAGATAGGTATACTGTTATTACTGACCATCACTGTGAATTAAACCTTCATAGGGACTAACCCGTCCTCACTGTTTCCACCTCTCAATAGTGATGTTGGTTTAGTAGACTCCCTTGTCTTAGGACAAGGGGGATGACCCTTGTCTTTCACATCCATCACAATACAAAACCCAAAAACAAATAGTTCATAGTTCTTTCTCCTCTCTCTGCAGTGGGTTTGTCTTCCACATAGTCAGACATCAGCTGCAATGTAACAGAAATCAAAACATCTAAGTATAAAACAAACCAAAACATTGAAATACAAAACAAAATCAATGTTAAATAAAAAAAGTATTGAAAATTTACCTTTAAAAAGTAGTTGATCGTGGCATCATCACTATCAGCCGCCCATTGGAGAAGGGCAATATTCCTCTGATACAACGAGCATAACTTTTTTTTTTTTTTTCTGAATCACAGTGGAGACAAATGGTGAGATTATTACTCCTCTGCTCTATTTATAAGAAGAGGAGGACAAAATGAAAACCATGTCCTGCACGTTCAAAGACTAGTGTAAAAAAATGACCAAATGACAAAACCAACAAAAGAAAAATATAGCACCACAAGTAAATACAGAAAACAGGACCAAGAAGAGGAAAGACTGCAGAAGTAATGAAAGAAAACCACTGTTACCGTTACCCACCCCAGCAGAAGTAATATTTCTCCGAAATTTCGCTTTACGGAAATTTCGGTAATTTTTCGGAAATTTCACCGATTTTTCGGTATTTTTACCGAATTTTCGGGAATTTTCCCAATATTTCCTTACCAGTCCAGCCCAGATACAAAATCTGTCCAATTCTTTTTTAAAAAAACAAATTAGATGCTATTTGGTAATCTGATCATCATTTGCAGGCAAAGGTTTGTTCTTCAGCCTAGCTCAAAAATCATGGATTTAGGGTTCGATAAATTTAAATCCAGTGGCATAAAAGCAAAGAGACCCCTAGAACAGATCCAGAAAACACAGGCAGCAAAAAAAAAAAGGAATTTTTTTGGTTTTCCTTGGGGATTTTGCATGGATTTTCTCGGAAATCAAACGAGGTGGATTTAGGGTTCGTGAAATTTAAATCCAGTGGCATAAAAGCAAAGAGCCCTAGAACAGATCCAGAAAACACAGGCAGCAAAAAAAAAAAGGAATTTTTTTGGTTTTCCTTGGGGGTTTTGCATGGATGAATTTTCCCGGAAATCAAATGGGGGATGGATTTTCTTGGGAATCGAACGGGGGTTGCAAAATAAATAAATAAATAAGATGATTAGATTAGAACCTGCGAGGATTGAGAGTGGAAGAGGAAAATAGGGCCTTCTTAGGGATTCTCTCGTCCGGAGGGCAGCTTCAGAAAAGGGCTTCTTCATGCCTCGAGTGAGAGAATGGTGGTGGCCTTTAGAACTTTTACCCACCCACCGGAAGTAATTAATGAAAGAAAACAATTGTTACCCACCCCAACAGAAGTGAATAATCAATAATGAGAGAAAAAAAGTTGTTACCCACCTAGCAGAAGTAATGAATTTGCAGCAGTATTAATAGTTTAAAATGTTATCATTCTTTTTTAAAAAAAAAAAATAATAATAATTTTAATAATCAAATGTGTTTTAAGAGTTCCCCTGTTTTTAAAAAATAATTTGGAATTGTTTTAATTTTTTAAAATTGTTTTTGAGAACATTGTCAAAAGAAATTTGAATTTGTACAAAAGAAAAATAAATTCTAAATCTATATAAACTAATAATTTTTAATAGTATGAACAAGAAACAAATGTAATTATTTTTTTATATATTTTTAAATTATTTAATTATTACATAAAAAGTTAAAATAAGAGAAATAAGATATTAAATTTAATCATGACCCTCCTTTCCCTAATTTCACTAGGAGTTTAAGATAAAAAAGAAAAAAGAAAAAAAAACCTTCCAATAATTTTATCATTTTTTATTGTTAATGCTAGCATTTATAATATTTATTATTATATTAACTATTTTGCACTAGTTCTATATTTTTTTTTAATGTAATGTACATTTTTAAACAAATTAAAATTTATTTGAAAATTTAAAATATTATAATTATTTATTAATGTTTAAAAATATTATCATTCTTTTTTAAAAAAAATAATCCTAATAATTTTAATAATCAAAGTATAATCTTTGTTTTGTATTAAAGGTTAATAAACGTGTTTTAAGACCGTTGTTAAAATTTCATAATAGATTTTTAAAAGTAGAATGTTTTTATTTTAATTATTTTTAAATAAAATATTTTCTCTAAAATCGTTATTAGAAAAATCACCAATCTAATTTTTCAACTGTGAAAATATTTTCTAAATTTTTCTAAATACTGAATTTTTTTTCCAAAGGCATTTGGTTATGCTAAAACTATTTTTCAAAAACAAAAAATTTCCTAAAAGCCCTAATAATTAAAAAACAAAAAATTGAAGCACACACTTAAGTATCTCACTGAGCAAGAATAA
Organism: Vitis riparia; assembly: GCF_004353265.1. Classification (NCBI taxonomy): domain Eukaryota; kingdom Viridiplantae; phylum Streptophyta; class Magnoliopsida; order Vitales; family Vitaceae; genus Vitis; species Vitis riparia. The sequence continues at coordinate 15,508,383 of NC_048439.1, forward strand.
GTATATCAATTACAAAGTCTAGCTTAGAATAAAAAACAACATAGAATTTTATACCCACGAAACCCATAGAACAGAGACAGAACACTTGCCTAAGAAGTTCAGATCAGTATTTGGCCACCTCCTTTCTTCGGATATTTCAAGCTCATTTCAATGCATCATCAGGCTGGCCAGAATAAGGAACCAAAAATCAAATGAAGCGATACTGAAGCATGCACAGAGGCATGGAGGCATTCTGCATAACCATATAAGGGATAGGTGAAATTTTATAAAGGAGTACATGCCAAACACTTCAACCAATGCTTCCACCAAAGTATAGGAAGTCAAAAAATTGAACTTCCACGCACATTTTGAAAAAGGCATATAAAACATACATTCACAAGAAGCTGCCCAAACATCAAGTCATATGCTAAGCCCCATTATGTATAAGCTGAATCCAATCAATCCCTCCATGAGAAAAAGAGATCAAACTTCACACTCCAGCTCCTAGAATCTGCTTGCCATCCAAGCCCCTTTCTCTCCTCTCTATTCTTTTTCCCCAATACTCTTTCTTGCAGCCAAAGACACTCTATAACCAAAACCAACAGAAAACCCCACTCCCCTCCTGCTTCGTGTCCCTCTTGCAGAATTTGTTTTAAAAAAAAAATATCCAGAAAACTGTCCCTGCCAGTGAATATCCTCCTAACCGTTCTCTCTAAGGACCCAGCTGGCCCAAAAAATCAGGGTCTACAACTACATTCAGAATAAAAACATGCCAACAGCTGGCTTGTTCCCACAGAGACCACATGAGAAATCAAGAGTTGGTGAAAGCAAAAACATATGAAAAGTGCTTTATCACCACAAGGACCGCATGAAAGAGATCAGGAGTTGAGGGTCAAAGCAAGAAGTGGGTTGGAAATCATTTATCTTGGGTCAAAGCAACAATTATTTATCCCTGTATAATAAACTATCTTTAATAATTCCCAAAGCAATTATCCATGTAATGATTTCATCAATTATGGCCGAAAATAAAAAAAATTTAACCTCCAACCCCTAACGGTACTCTGGTAGAGTTTCACTTTTAAAGATATTAATGCTTCCCCTGATTCTAAAAGTTCACAGATGCATCATTTCTATAAGCAAAAGTGTTAATCTTTCAGAAATTACTTCATGCTTTTAGAAAATATTTTTAGTATAAAAAAACACGTTTAGAAAAATTTTAAAAATATTATTAAAAAATGAAAATTCATTTGTGCTACTTTTTGGAGAAATATTTAATAAGTGATTTTTCTAATTTGAAAACATTTTAATTAAAAACATTTAAAAATGACAACAATCCTACTTTTCAAGAACATGGGTTAAAAATCAAGTATGGATAGAAGCCGGTCATTACAAGCATACCTATAACCATATGACCATCAAATTACTTCCAAATTTCAATTTTTAATTTATTTTATGGTGTACATTAAATAACAAATAAAAATAAAATAAGTACAAAATAACCAACAATAAGCATGTGAGACATATATGCAGATGATGTGAGAGATCTCGATAATTTAATTTACGATGTACATTACATAACAAAAATAAAATAGGTACAAAATAACCAACAATAAGCATGTGAGACATACATGCAAACGATGTGAGAGATCGGTAAGTAGGCATGGTTTGGTTTTCATTTCATCCACTTATAAATAGAAGAGGCTCACCCCATTAGTTACCATTGTTATTCAGAAAAGAAGAAAAAATTAAGAGAAGAAAAAGGAAAATGTCAGAACTCATGCTCATTGTATCTGCTAAGTTGAAGAATGTTGTCATTCTCCAACCTTAGGATGGTAGTGACAATGAGACCATCAACTACTATTTCAAGGTAAATTTTCAATGTTGTTGTGATTTAACATTGTTTTATATTTTAACATTTTGGTCTCTGCTTTATTGCAATTGGAGCATGAACAATATGGGTGGGTTTATCATAAGGAAGCATGTGTCTCTATAAATGTCAAAGAAAAACCCACTGGGAAGCGAAAAAATGACAATTTGAAATTATCCAGAAATGTGGGCAATATGATTGTAGTATACTATATTAGTTCCTCTCTCTCATATTATCTTCTATGATTACTTCCCCTCTCAATTTTAACTTCAAAATAAGCCTGTTTTTTTTTCTCTGCCATTGATTTCTTTTATTGGTTTCACCTTTTTTTTTTTCCTCTCATTCTTTTCTTGGTTTTGCAGTGTCAAGGATGTGAAAGACATGGTGCGATCTTGCTAATCCTTGGACATGGGGCTCCACTGAGCCAACATCATTACATAGAGGTGAATTTGATGTTATTTAATTGCAACGAATTACTCCCTGTGGAGTATTCATTCAACGGTGGATGGTTGGGAAATGCTTCTTCTGTTTTTCTGAACCTCCTCAATCCTTCTATCAAAGTAGTACATGCAATCGAGCTTGGTGCATTTCCTTTCCTCCATAGCTGATCCAATAGCTTCAATGCCCGATCCACATTTTCTTCACCACAAAGCGCCACAATGAGACAAAAATAATCAAATCCATTAGGTAATGCTCCTTTCCCTGAAAAATCAATCAAGAGATCACATGCCTCTAAAACCCTACCTTCCCTGCAGAGCCCATCCACTAGAATTTCACAAGTCACATTTGAAAACTCGCATCCCAACTCAAGCATCTCATATGCCATCCCAATCCCCTCTTCAAACTTCCTTTCCCTGAAAGACCCCTTAATCAAAGTGTTAAAACTAACGACATTAGGACTACATCCCTTATCCTTTATCTCTTTAAACATTTCCAGAGCCAACCCGAATTGTGAATTCCGACAACAACTACTGATCAAGCTATTGAATGTAAAGACATCAGGTTTGACCCTATCCTTAATCATCTTCTCATAAACAGTCATCACTTTCTCATGCTCTCTACAATTGACATACCCATTAATCAAAATATTATACATTGCTACACTAGGTTTCCCATCAATCATTCTTCGCATACTTTCAAAAGAAATCTCAGCATCCTCCAACCTCCCAACCCTACAAAAAGCATTTAGCGCAAATCTGAAAATGGGTTTAGACCTCGGGCACGAGAAAATGCCATCGGAACAGGGACAGGGGTTGGAGACCATACCTTGAAGGAGGGAGTGAAGATCATCAAAACGGTCGGTGATGGCAAGAGTTTTGACCATCCACTCCTAGGTGGAGTGGTCGTGGCGGAAGGAGTCGATGGTGGCGGCCCATGTGAAGATGTGGAGGTCGAAGTGGGCAAATTTGGGATGGTAATGGAGCTTGTTCTTGAGGAAGATTAGGAGGTCTTGGGGTGTGAAGGAGGGACTGAGGTGGGCTTTGAGGAATTGGTGGAGTTGATGGTGGGAGGTGTTTGCAAGAGACAGTGTGGGGATGGGAGTGGAAGGAATGAGGTTAGGGCTTGCAGTTGGAGGAGTGAATTGTGACGGAGGGTGAAGAGGTTTTGGTAGGGTTTTGCGGAAAGTGTGCAATGTCGGTTGAATGCCATTCTGAATCACTAGCACTTGTGGGTGTGGAAGACATAGTGAAGAGGGGTGTGGCAGAAGAGGTGGAACTTCACAGTGAGGACGATGGTGGCGACAATGAAGAGAATACTGAAGCAGACGAGACACGGACAGAGAGAGACCATCAAGAAGGCGCACTTGCTGTCCTCCAAGTCGTCTTTGTCCTGTGTGATCTGCAGAGAGTGGGAGGAATCCATGGTTGCCCGCGCAGAACAGTTGAGGTTGCAGCCCTTGTGGGTGGGTGCAGAGGCTGGGTAAGGCCGTAGGTTTTGAAGATTTTCTGAAAATGCGAGACATGCCACACAGTGTCTTTACAGAATCTCCTAAAAGCCCTCTTCTCTTCTTCCCGCACGTTATAATTTAGGTTATTTTAATAAAACAGGATGGCCCTCGAAAATGTAAATTTGAAAGGATGAACTCCATTCTTTAAAGGGGAATGATCAAAATGTGCACTATTTTGAAAATATGGATAAATTGATAACCCAAAAAGCTACATTTAGGGGAAAATAGCCCACAAATCATGTACTAAAAACAGTAACTTGTACGCACTACCAAGATTAATCTCTAACAAGGTCAAGTAGACTACTACTTATATAAGGGAGTTTAAGTCCAAAAAAATCCATTGGTAGAAAAAAAATGGTAAGAATAGTACTCATCTCAAAATATTTATCAAACTAATTTTTTTGTATCCACGTGGATTTTTTTTTTTAAAGTATATAAAACCACTGTTAGTGACTGTGGTTTTAAAAGTTTCATAAATATTCTTAAAACCATAGTCTGTGACTGTGGTTTTACAATTTTCCTTAGAACCACAGTTAGTAACTGTGGTTTCAAAATTATTTTTAGTTTACCTATGTTTTAATGATATTATGATTTTAATATTATTTTTAAAATATTTTTTTTATCATAATAACCATAAAACCACCGTTATTAAGGAATTACCTAAAATCATAATCATTGATATTAATTTTTATATGAAAATATAAAATTTTAAAATAATTTTCTTTAATTCATATGTGATAAAATTCATAAAACAGATAAATATTTTATTTACCATAAATATATAAATTTTTATGGGAATGTTGGCAAAATTATTTTCTCAAAATTTCAAGGAAAATATGAAAAAATAAAGATAATATATATATAATTCTCAAAATTTCAAGGAAAATATGAAAAAAATAAAGATAATATATATATAATTTTAAAACAGTCGTAAAGAAAAAATTTATTAAGGATAATTTATAAAAAAATAATTTTAATCTGACAATTAAAAATTGTAAGAAAATTTGAAAATATCCTTAAAAACCACCGTCATAAACTATGGTTTTACATTTTTCTTTAAACCACAATTACTAACTGTGGGGTTTCACAAATACCTTTAAGGGGAACTCATGTAATCATACATCAACTAAAAAAATATGAGATTTTAAAACTTTGCTTTTTTATTTTTAATTTTAGTGTAAATTATGGATGTACCAAAATTTCTTAACGATGTACCAGATTTCCTTAAAGTTCTTTTTGGAGTGGGAAAAATTTCTTACAATTTTCCATTATTAGTTTAAATTTATTTTTTTTACAAATTATCTTTAATAAATTTTTTCTTTACGACTATTTTAAAATTACATATATATTATCTTTATTTTTTCATATTTCCTTGAAATTTTGAAAAAATAATTTCGCCTGCATTCCCATAAAAATTTATATATTTATGGTAAATAAAATATTTATTTGTTTTATGAATTTTATCACACATCAATTAAAGAAAATTTTTTTTTCATATTATTTTAAAATTTTAAAATAATTAAATAAATTATTTATATTATTTTTAAATTTTATATTTTCATATAAAAATTAATGTCAATAATTATGATTTTAGGTTATTCCTTAATAATGGTGGTTTTATGGTTATTATGATAAAAAAATATTTAAAAAATAATATTAAAATCATAATACCATTAAAACATGGGTGAACTAAAAATAATTTTGAAACCACAGTTACTAACTGTGGTTTTAAGGAAAATTGTAAAACCATAGTCACCAACAGTGATTTTATACACTTAAAAAAAAATCCATGTGGATGCTTACGTGGATGCAAAAAGATTAATTTGACAAATATTTTGAGATGGGTACTATTCTTACCATTTTTTTCTACATTATTTTGGACTTAAACTCTATATAAGGCATATTGACTGACATACTTGATTGGGATGGATCCCCATCAAGGAAGACTACTACTTATATAAGGCACATTGACAAACACACTTGATTGGATCCCCTCAATGTTTTAAAAACTAGCCAGACCGATTCGGTTCAACTAAGAATATGGGTTTTTGGGCCAAAACAAGCCTCAGTAGTTTATGGCCCTAGGACTTGAACCTTGGATCAAGGGTTTAAGGTGAGCATGGTTGCACCAACTTGCTGCTATTTGGTTTGTGCTAAGGGTTGTAAAAAACTAATAAAATCATCTCAAATATCTAATTTTTTTTAAAACACTTCCATTTTCCATATCTAATATTATATATGTTTTATTTAATAAACTTTAAAATATTAATATATTTATATAAAAGATGAAAAATTAAATATTATTGATTTTTAATTTTATTTATATTTATAATTTTTAAAAATTATTTTTAATTTTAATAAAATATTAATTATATATTTATGATGTCACTGGTTCGACCGTAGTTCAACCACCGGTCCGACCATTAAATCTTGAATCAGCAACTTTTCCAGTTCGTTGATCGATTCGGTTATGAAAACATTGATTTTTACTTAAAAATAATAATGTTCATAACCAAAAGTATCATCATAAATAATAGGATAGTCTATTTATCACTTATCACAATTTTGACTTCTATATCAATCACATCACTAGAAATATCAACATTGTTTTTGCCTAAAAGTACCACGATAGATAACATGTATTAGCCTATTTAATTTTTTATTATCATTGTAATGACTTTGGTACCGATTATTAAATAAAAAACTATTTTAGAAAATAATTTAACAAATTCAAAATATTATAACTTTAACAATTAAAAACCTAGCTAAAATGAAAAGTCTTTGGACATGTTTATTATTTTTATTTATGAAAATTAGAAAATTCTAAAAATATATTTTCTTTAATTTATATTTTATTTTTTTAATAACTTTTCTTGGAAAACAGGCTGACTACCTTTTGATTTCCTGCATTTTTTGGTAAACCAAACATGCCATTTCTTAATATCTGAATGTATTTTCCAAATTCATATATATTTTTTCACTTATTTAAATTTCAAATAAATCCAATGTAGGAAGATTTGAATTTTTGCTCTATAACATGATTTTTTTCACTATATAGATAGTTTTCCTAATTGTTTTGCTTCATTGATAAGAAGATTACTATGAAAGTGTCAAACAAAAAGATTTCAGAAGTCAACCACTTCAAAAATTATTCTGAATCTTGCATTACTATAAAATTGAGAAAGAGAAATTTTGCTGCTACTGTACCTTCAGCAGTGCAAGCAACTGTAGCTGCAATACTTATAATAACTTGCTCCTAAGTGTTGTAGTCACTCACAATACCAATGCTACAGTAAATCTGAGTTTCAACCAACTAGCATGTATGAGCGTGTCTAAGAAACTAGAAGACTTCCAAGCTGGGTCCCCCAAGTCCTGAAACAACCATAAATGAATTTGTTTCGATCATTGTATTGTGATTGTAAATTGTTCGTAGTAAGTTAATGCAATGTTCTTAAAAAACTGAAGCTGATATTGAGTTGTAAAAAGTCATGGTTTTCAATCACCCGATGCATGATGTAAAATATGAAAGCATGAAAATATCGCAAAGAAGTGCAAAAATATCGGACCTCCTGGAATTTTAACCTGGCTCTTTGTTCAGTCTCATGTTTGGCTGTTGACATGTTTTAATTGTACATTCCAAAATTCTGTACCTGTGATTTTGTTGTTTAATTATTTATGTTAATGTCCGAGTGCAAATGATGTGAAAGGATCGTGTCTAAATTCGGCTATGTTGATTTGATGGGTTGTTAGGTCTTGTTGTTTATTTGGCAAAACTAGAGTCAGTTTTTTATTGGCCACTCCTGAACTATCATGAGAATCATTGTGCGAAATGAGTAAAATCTTGAGCTAAAATTTTGAAGAAATATGAGAAGGAAAAAATGATTTTATTTTTCATTTCTTGAATAGAGAAGGAAATACACTGCTATAAATAATGGTGTGGCTGAAAATACCATCCCATTATTCACGTGATAAATCTACTAACTTACCTAAAAAGATTCTCTAATTTTAGGAAACAAAATAACTATGAGATTGGGTAACATGCTACCAAAATCTCTTTATTATAGAAAATACCAAATACAATAAATTAATTTACAATTGAAAAACTTCCAAAAATTAGACCAATAACTAAAAGATTTCCTCACTCCCTCTCAAATTGGGTTGTATATGTTGATCAAACCTAGCTTGGTATCCAAATCTTCAAAGTTGATTCTCGATAGAGCTTTGGTGAGGATATTTGCTATTTGAAGGCATGTTGGTGTGTATGCTAGCTGTATTTATCCCTTCCTTTATTTTTTTCCTTTATGAAGTGACAATCTATCTCCATAGGTTTTGTCCTGTCATGATGAACGAGGTTCTTAGCAATGCTTATAGCTGACTAGTTATCATAGAACATCTTCATAGGTTTCTCAATTGAGATTCTCAATTCTCTTAGTGCCCTTGTCTACCATATTCCTTCACACATGCCTTGTGCCATGGCTCTAAACTTATATTCTACACTACTCCTTTACACAATAAATTGTTTCTTACTTCACCATGTAACCAGATTTTCCTACACATAGGTACAATATTTGGATGTTAATCCATAGTCAGTTATTGATCTGGCGCAATCAACATTAATGAAGATTTCAATATCTTTGCTTGACATCTTCTTGAAGTATAAGCCCTTCCTTGGTGTCATCTTTAGGTATCTTAGGATTTGGTGCATAGCCTCCATGTGTTCTTTGGTTGGATTGTTCATGGACTGAGTTACCTCACTGATAGAGAAACCAATATGAGGTCTAGTGTGAGAAAGATATATGAGTTTTCCTACTAGTTTTGGTATTTGCCATTGTCTACTCATGCACTGTCTTCTTTAGCTCCTAGTTTAGTTGTTGAATCCATTAGAGTATCAATAGGATTGCACTCAAGCATCCTTGTTTCCATTAGTAAATTTGGAACATATTTTTGTTGAGAAACAAAAATACCCTTTCTTGATTGAGCAACTTCCATAACAGGGAAGTATTTGAGATTAACCAAGTCTTTGATTTCAAACTCTTTGGTTAGAAAGCCCTTAAGTTTGCTTATTTCATCATCTTAGTCCCTTATTAGAATGATGTCATCTATATACATGATGAGAATGGTTATTTTTCCTTTAGGTGAGTGTTTGACACATAAAGTGTGGTTTGTCTAACACTAAGAATACCCGTATCTCTTCCTTATCTTTGTAAACCTGTAGAACTAAGCTTTTGGGGATTGCTTGAGACCATATAATGACTTTTTGAGCTTACACACTTTGTTGATAGTTGTTTATGTCTCAAAGTTAGGAGGAATTTCCATGTAGAAATCTTCTTCTTGATCTTAATTGAGGAAAAATTCTTGACATCTAGTTGATAAGGGCCCAATTTAAATTTACTGCTAATGATAAGAGTACCTGGATTGTGTTGAGTTTAGCTACTAGGGCAAATGTCTCTTGGTAGTCAATTCCATAGGATTGAGTAGTGAACTCTTTAGCAACAAGCTAAGCCTTGAACCTATCCACACTTCTATCTGCCTTGTTTTTAACTATGAAGATCCATTTACATCCCATGGGATGTTTTTCGTTTGGTACATCTAAAATTTCCCAAATTTCATTTTTCTTTAGTGCAAAAATCTTTTCCTAATGGTAGATTTTTGTTCTGGTAACGTTAGAGCTTCTTGGATAGTGTTAGGAGTTTTTATTTTGTAGAGATTGGTAACAAAGGCATGAAAACTAGTTGATAACCCTTAATAAGAGACAAAATTACAGATTGGGTGACTTGTACATGATCTCACACCTTTCCTCGAAGCAATAGGACGATTAAGATCATCATTAGAAATTTTAATACTAGCATATTTAGAACTAGTGTTACCTAGTGAAATTTCAATTGATCTTGAACTTGGATCAAACTCTTGGATTTGCTCAAGAAGTGTTTGTTGTTTTATACCTAATTTGATCTTTTTTTCTCCTTAAATAGACAATAAGCTCACTATTTTCTGCAAGTTGAGTGGACTTTGGGTAGTGTGAAGGACTTGAGCACTAGGATCAGTATATAGATTTGAAGGACTGCGAGACAATTTTGGAGCATTGGTTTCAACATCCTAAAGTTTGTATTCCCATGTGTAATTCTTCTCTCAAATATCGGATTTGGGATGGTAAGGTTGTTAAAAAATTGTGACATCCATGGAGTTATAATCTTTTTGTGACTAGTGAATGGCACTTGTACCTCTTTTGATTTAGAGAGTACCCAATGAATATGCACTTGATTGCTTTGGGATAATGATTTGTGCCTAGCTGGTGTATGTCCTGTTGATTGGTGTTCAATCAACTAGTGTGCCTTGATTTCGGTCCTCAGATGGGAGTAATCAACAAAATTTATAAACCTATTTCACCATGTACTAGGATAGCATTAGCTAGCATAGCATAGTGGCTCTAGGATCGTTCACTGGGATGGGTTTTCAAATTACAACTGATATTAGTTCAAAGCTGAATCAGTGCCTTTTTTTCTTTTCACTGTTAGCTTTTAAAGAAAACATAAAGATGTTTGAAAAGGTTGGTTTTTAAGTGAAACTAATAATAAAGTAATGGAAATTACTTACAAAGAAAAGTGTTTCTTGGAGTTTTTAGATCAATGGGCTCAGGTTCCTTCTATAAAAAGAGAGTTCAGGTCACTTGAATCTTTTCGTCGCATTGGGGATTTAACATATAGTTATTTCCTGAATCGGTGTGGTACAAATGCTTCCCTTTAATGGATTCAAACACTAATTCCCTGTCACTGAATCCTCTTGCAATGGTTCATACCTCTCACCTAGTGTTGGCCATTTAAAGTGATCCTTAACCTTGGATTACTCGTCAAAAGCTCGCAAGAGATAACTAATGGATGTCTCCTTAGAGTCCAAAAGCTTACCAAGTGTTGGCTATTCTAGAAAATCCTACCTTTAAACCACCTCCCAAAGGCTCGCAAGAGATAAACTAGTGTAACTCAATGGACGGAGTCCACTTGCGTTACCAAGTGTTGGCCCAGGTGATTTTAAGGCATTTTAGGTTAACTAAAAAGATAAAAATCATTAACGGGTCACACTTTCTCTTCATTAAAAACTGAAACAACAAAACTTCCAATTTTTTCATTTGGAACCTTACCCAGCTTCCTTCACTCCAAGAAACAAAAAGTCTAGCCACTCATCCTCCGGGAAAACATCCTCAGAGTTTGTTTGGCTAGTGAGAAAAATACAATCAAAATGAGTAGGTAAGGCAGAGCAAAGCTCTGTGTATTACTTTCTTCAAAACTATACAAAAGTTGGTCTTTGAGAAAAAACTCTCGAGATATCTTTAAAAGAAAATTACAATAGATTATATAGAAAGGTTATTCACCCTTCCTTCTTACTTCCTAGCTAAGAAATCCTATGATTCGTGGATTACAAGGAGAAAATAGGGATTTAAACAACAAATATCTGAAGAAAAAATCTAATAGAGTCGGTCGCAAATATCTAGGATCACACAGGTGGATTTCGCAAGTTGCAACATGACTTGCGAAAATTTCGCAAGTTGAAAGTGTCCATTTCGCAAGTTGAACTTGATTTCGCAAGTTGAAATTTGTGATTTCGTAACTTGTGAAATTGTCTTTTAGCTTGGTGCGGTTGTCTTCCAGGCCATAACTTCTTCATTTCAGCTTCGATTTGCACACCGTTTGAAGTGTTGGACTCCTGACTTACCGAGCTTCAAAACGATATATAGTATGTATAAAATAGACTCCAGGAAGTGCTTGAAATGTGTCTTACAGCTGCCTTCCTCTTGAATTTCTTCATGTTAGATTCCTCTCTCTGTTTTTCCTCCTTGCATTCTTGATTTGGTTTTGGGAAAGGACTATGACGCTCCAAAGCTTAGATTCTTCATGTAAATGAGCTTTTATTTGCTTTGCCGTTGGTTATACAGAGCTCTCCTTCAATCTTGGATTGTTTTGGTGATCAAAAAGCTATCAAAAACACCAAAACTTAACATAATTTGATTAGAAACGATTGTAAGGGTCCTTAACATGTCAATTGAGTTAAAAGGTAATAACTAATACTCAAAAGTGTTTAAAAAAGTTAATTACAAACTATAAAATAACACTTTTTGAGTAGTAATCAGATAAGTTTGCTCCAATTTTGTTGATTTATGTTTTTTTTTTCTTTTTTGATGATAAACAACAATATATTATATTGAAGTAAGCAAAATAAGTAAAAAGAAGATCCTTTGTCTCCTTATTTGTCTCCTTAGTGATGAATATCCTTTCTTGTTTGATTTCTAGGGTAAAGGAGGGTGGTTTTTCTAAGGGGTTCTGACTTAAGAAAAGGCATGATGTGGGTGTAGAGGTTTCCCATTTGCTCTTTGCAAATGATATTCTCATTTTTTGTGATGCAAGCAAGGAAAATCTGGTGTATTTGAGTTGAGTTTTTATGTGGTTTGAGGCATGCTCACGTGTAATGACCCGCTCCCAACCGTGTAGATATTGTCCGCTTTGGACCCAAAGGGGTCCTCATGGCTTTAAAATGCGTATACTTGGTTAAGAGGAGCCTCTACATATATAGCACTTGGAACTTTCTCCCCTATCCGATGTGGGACATCACAAACACCCCCCCATGCAGACACAATGTCCTCGTTGTGTCCCATAGGATTGCGGGGTCAAATAGACAAACACCCCTTACGGGACCAAACAAACCCCCACACCGGGGTCGGGGATCGGCTTTGATACCATTTATAACGACTCGCTCCCAACGGTGTAGATATTGTCCACTTTGGACCCAAAGGGGTCCTCATAGCTTTAAAACTCGTCTACATGGTTATGAGGAGTCCACACTTATATAGCGTCAGGAACTTTCCCCCATATCCTATGTGGGATGTCACATCACGTCTCACGATAAATCTGGTGGGCTGATTCTTATTGAGGATGTCCATAATATGGAGGGGTTTGTTGAGGTTTTAGGTTGTAAGGTGGGCACCCTTCCAACCACTTATTAAGGCCTCCCCTTGGGTGCTCCTTACAAGTCCAGTAGGGTTTGGGGAAGGAAGGAAGAAAGGTTTTAAAAAATTCTTGCTTTGTGAAAGAGACAATATCTTTCGAAATGTGGAAGACAGATACTAATTAAGAGCACATTATCTGGCTTACCCATTTAATTTATGTCTCTCTTTGTTATCCCTAAAAGAGTGATGACCATATTGGAAAAGATTCAAAGAGACTTCCTATGGGGAGAAGGGGATTTGGTGAAAAAACCTCATTTGGTTAAGTAGTTGATTGTTTCTATGGAGAAACAAAAAGAGGGTTTGGGTTTTAGAAGTCTTTCTCTTTACAATAAGGGCCTATTGAGGAAATGGTATTGGAGATTTATGAAGGAAGGGTGTCTTATTTGGAAACGGGTAATTATTGGTAAGTATGAGTTATAAGAGGGGGCATGGTGCACAAAGGAGATGAGAAAGAGGTTTGGTGTAGGGCTTTAGAAGGCAATTAGAAATAGTTGGGAAGTTTTCAAAGATAAAACAAGTCTTCAAGTTGGTTCGGGGAATCGAGTGAAGTTTAGAATGATAGGTAGTGTGGGGAAACGTCTTTGAGGGATGCATTCCCAAGCTTTTATGCTACCGCTTCTTCTAAGGATGCTTAGGTGATAGATGTTTAAGATGAGGGTAGCTAGGGTCCAAGGCTTATTGGATAATTCAATGATTGGGAATTGGGGGATGTTGATGCATTTTTGGGAGGTTACATAACTACTTCGTTGCTTTGGGTATGATTGATGACTTGGTTTAGTTGTGGACTAAGAATAAAGTTTTTTCAATTTAGTTTTTTTACTTCTCTCTGGCAAGTAGGAGAGTGGAGCCTTTCCTGTACAATATAGTGTGGAACTCTTGGGCCTTTGTAAGAGCTAGCTTTTTTGTTTAGGAGGCAACTTGGGCTAAGATATTGACACATGACCAGCTTAGAAAGAGGGGATGCAGGATGCCAAACAAATGTTACATGTGCAAGGCTGGAGAGGAAACATGAGATCATATTATTTTGTACTATCCGAAAGCAAGCTTATTGTGGTAGTTGGTATTTGCTCTATTCCATATACAATGGATAATGCATTCATTTGTGAGATGGGTGCTCTTAAGTTGGAATAACTTCTCAATTAGCAAAAAGAGGAAAAAGACTTGGAAAGTTGCCCCACTTTGCATTTTTTGGTATATTTGGAAGGAAAAGAATAGGAGTCTTTGAGGATAGTGAAAGTTTAGATCAGACAATTAAAAGTTCTTTTCTGTATATCTTTTGGGATTAGGTTGGGGTGTATATGGAGATAGTTTTACTTTTTTTTATTTATAGATTTTATGGATTGGTTAGACTCCCCGTAGAGTGTGATCGTTTTTTGTGCGTTCTTGCTCCTATTGGTTTTTGTGTTTTCATACATCATGTATACCTTTTTTTTTAATACAATACTTCTTTTACCTATAAAAAAAATGAGAGATCCTCCAAAAAGAAAGCAAGAATCTCCAAGTTTAAGAATCTATACAACCATGAGGTTCCACAACCTAAGTGCCATGTGGGAATATAAAAAAATAATCTATCCTTGCTAGCTCACTTCCTTGGAGTTACCCACCAACATCCAATGAAGTTGAATCAAATTAAAGGGAACACCCTTAAAAGTTGTTGAACAAGATGCCCAAAAGGAGGCTACGAAAAAAATCATGTCCCAAAGACCCTTTGAGGATCTCGCCTTATTCTCAAAGATCTTAGCATTTCTCTCCCAACACACTACCCACATCAAAGCAAGACAAGCAAGCTTCCACAACACCTTGCCTCTATTGGTGTTTCCTAATCCTCTATATGAAATACTCATCATGTCGCATATACTTCTGGGATGAACTAATCCGTATGAATTAAGCCAAATAGTTTGTGTCATAACCCCAAACTCAATGGGCAATGTAAAAAGATGTGATCTACTACCATTTCACCACTCTCCATACACAACAAACAAACATTAAGACTAAGGGCTTTGTAAGATCTTCTCAATTGTAGCATGTTATTAGTGTTTACCTTCTTAAGTACCACTAATCAAGCAAAAGATTTAACCTTAAATAGGGCTTATGATTTCCATACAAAATCAATGGGGAATGATGGAGCTAGATTGATATGATTGGTCAAAACGCAAAAGAATGACTTTACTATGAATATATCAAACCGGACTCTCGAATCATGACTAAAAGGAGATAAGTGAAAGTGTGAGAGAGAGGACATGAGTCTTTCAAGATCTTTTATTTCAAGATTTAAAAGATTGTGACTGAAGTTTAGATTCCAAGAGAAATGATGAGTGGACCTAAGAACTGATGAGATAATGAGATTTTAATAATGACAATTTTGAATAGTCTTGGGAATTGATAGCACAAAGTTTGATCCACCCACCACAAATCTTTCCAAAACCCAATTCTTGTCCCATCTCCCACTACCAGCCGAGTGTATCTTGAAAAATCTGGAAAAACCTATGCAATGATCTTCCAAGGACAATGATGTGACCACTTAACTATAGTGTTAGCATCCCACCCATTAGTATGTGTCCTATAAGTGCTTAGGACAACCTAATGCCAAAGAGCATACCTTTCCTCAATAAACCTCCAAAGCCATTTCCCTAATAGAGCGTGATTCCTTACAAAGATCTTCTCAAACCCTAATCCCCTATCCCCCTTAGTTTTACACGCTAAGTCCCAACTAACAAGATGGTCTCTCTTTTTCTCCCCAAACCCAAACCATAAAAAATCTCTTCACAATTTCTTAATTTTTTAGTGCCATTGAAGAAGGATCTTGAACATGGACAAAAAGTAGCTAGGGATATGAGATAAACATGAGTGGATAAGAGTTATCCTCCCCCCTAAAGACAAATAGACCTTTCTTCACCCATCCAATCTTTGGAAAACTTTCTCAATCATTGGGTCCTAGAATGCACCTGCCTTTGGTTCATCCCCGAATGGAACTCCCATGTATGGAATAGGCTAACCAACACCTTGCAATTAAAGACCACATGCAAAGCACCTAAACACTCTAATAAGAATGGTGGAAATGATTCAAGTTCTAGGATATGAATTAAAAAGAACTTGGCAAGGTGTTTGAAAGTTTAGAACTTGAGACAACATTCTAGTTATAAGATAAGTTGTTGTAAGAACTGTCTCACCCCAAAAATGTTTTGGAAAATGTGTTGAGAACATTAGTGATCTAGCAACTTCTAGAAGATGTCTATTTTTTCTCTTAGCTACCCCATTTTGTTAAGGAATATCAACATAAGAACTTTGATGTATTATGCCTCGACTTAAGAGATAAACACCAAGGATTGATTTGAAGAACTCTATTACATTGTTAGTTCTTAACAATTGTATTTTGGCTTGGTGGAGGCTTAGTAGGACCTTTTGGGCAACATATGTTATAATTAAACAAAAGTTCTTTTGGTAAAAAAATGAGGAGGGATGTTTACAAATTTGTTAAAAGGTGTCAAACATGCTAAGAATTGAAAGGAAAAGTTCAAAAAGACATGTTTGTACACTTTATTGCTAGTTCCTACAGCTCCTTGGGAAGATGTAAGTACTGACTTTATGGTGGGATTGCCTAGAAGTGAATGGGGAATGGATTCCATCTTTGTGGTGGTTGATAGATTTTCAAAAATGGATCATTTCATTTGTTGCAAAAAGACCATGGATGCATCAAATATAACAAATATTTACTTTAGAGAGGTTGTGCGATTGCGTGGAGTTCTAAAATCAATCACCTCAAATCAAGACTCCAAGTTGCTCTGTCATTTTTGGAGAATTTTAAGGAAGAAGTTTGGAACCAGGTTGTGGTATAATACTTCCTATCATCCTTAAACAGAAAGGCAAACTGAAGTTGTCGATAGAAGTTTGGGTGATTTATTGAGGTGCCTGGTTGGAGAAAATCCTAAGAAATGGGAAGTTGTGGTTGCGCAAGTAGAATTTGCCTATAACTATTCCAATAATCAAACTACAGGAAAAAGTCTTTTTGAAGTTGTTTATGGGAATCAACCAACGCATCCTTATGATTTAGCTCTTTTACTAGAAATGGGAGGATATAGCTTAAAGGGTGAAAACATGGTTGACTTAATGAAAAAACTGCATGAAGAAATTAGATTGAAGATTAAGGAGTCGAATGTGAAGTATAAGAAATATGCAAATCAAAAGAGGATTAGCCAAAGCCTTCTAGAAGGCGATATGGTGATGGTGTACCTACACAAGGAAGGATTTCTAGCTAGCTCTTATTTGAAGCTAGGTAAAAGAAAGATGGGACCCTACATCAAGAAGATTGCAAAGAATGCTTATGTGGTTGATTTTCCAAAACATATGAGACTAGATCCAATATTCAATATTTGAGATTTATATTCTTACACTGGTGAAAACATAAAAGGGGTTTCTAGCATCACTAAACTTGAGAATGAGCTTCTTCTAAGGAGGGGAGAATGATGCAATCAATACTAGTCAATTTATGGAAGTTTGAAAACGTCAAAGGTTTGCATGAGAAAAGTTTGTTATTAAATGAGAAGTTAACTAATGGTGTCCTTGAAACCTTCAAAAAGTAGTTGGGGGTTGTCATTATAAAAGGGAAGAACTTGCTTATTTTATGGACTTTTGATGATTATCAAGAAAAAAATATATATATGAAGTATTAACCAGATGTTCCTAGTTTGAGCTTTTTGCAAAGGGTTTTTTTCCTAATTTTTTCCTTAAGAAATCATGGTTTCGATGGTGTTTAGAGTAACTTGGTTGAAGTTTACTTGGATAGCAGTTATAATAACTTTTTAGTTTTCATCACAAACTTTGCCCAATACTTCCTTCAACTTGTCCATTTCATTTGTATTATTCCTAGTTAAGATAATATCATCAATATAGACAATAAGAATAGTAATCTTCCCATTCAAAGAATGTTTGTTGAATAGAGTATGATCTGTATGGCCTTGTATGAACCCACATTTCTTATCCACCTAAGTAAACCTATCAAACCATACTTTGGGAGATTGTTTAAGTTCATACAAAGATTTTTAAAGTTTACAAACCTTACCAACATTAGCTTAATTCTCAAATCTTGGAGGGATTTCCATATAGACTTCATCCTTTAAATCTCCATTGAGGAAAGCATTCTTGACATCCAATTGTTGAAGAATCCAATCTAGATTGACTGCTAAAGTCAACAATACTCTCACGGTATTAAGTTTGGCAACAAGAGCAAATGTCTCTTTGTAGTCTATGCTATATGTCTGAGTGAATCCCTTTACCACAAGTCTTGCCTTATACTGTTCTACACTTTCATCTTACTTGTACTTAACAATGAAGATCCACTTATAGTTGCTTCCTTTTCAGCAAGTCTGATAATTCGCAAGTCCTATTCTTTTTCAATGCCCTGATTTCATCACCTACAACCTATTTCCATTCAAGTTTTTTTAGAGTTTCATGGATACTCCTTTGAATCTCTATATTTGACATATTAGTAACAAAAGCATTATATTTTGATGATAATTTGTCATAGGAAATAAAATTAGAGATTGGATGCTAGGTATATGATCTCACGCCTTTTCTTAGAGCAATAAGGTGCAAAGTAGGCACTTGGACCTGATCAAGCTACCATGGAGGGGTGCGAATCAAGTACGTGTCCCTCTTCTACTCTTTGAGGGGTTACAATAGGCCTATCTGGAACTTCTTCTTCTTCCACTGGGTTAGGGGGTTCTATGTAGGATTCTTGGATGAAGGAGATGGAAGGGGTGCTTAATGATCCAATGAAGTTTGAGACAATGAATGAGCTGTTGTGTATGATTCTTAAAGATGAAGGTTTATTGTTTTTCTTAATCATGAAGGATTTTTCCTTTTGAAGGGAAGGGCAGAAGAGGAGACCTTAAAAGAGAGAGGGGTAAAAAAAATTTCGCTTACATGATGATAAGGAAATCTTAGAAGAAAAATTGCTTCCTCTTGAGTCATTGTAGTAGAAAAAGTGGGTATGGAGAGATCCCATTGGGAGAATAAAAAATTCCTTTGGTTTTGTAAGATTGTGGGGGTTTCGGTAGAAGGGTTTGAAGAGGTCATTTTGAGAATTCTTGTGGAAATTGAGAGTATGTGGTGCTCTACTAGTTCGTTGAAGGCTGGTAAAAGGGGTATTATGTCCATTTCAAGGAAAGAAAGAGAATTAAAGAAGCTCTTTAGCACTATTAATTATGATGGTGTTGTAGGAAGGGAATAGAGATCGGGAATGTGGGTAGGCAAATTTTTGTAGTTCCTAAATGAAGCTTTGGAATGTTAGGGGCTTGCACTATTCAAATAAGAGGAAGGTAATTGAGTCTATGGTTAGGAAACTCAAGCTAGATTTGGTTTTTTTTTGGGAAACAAAGATGAGGAAAATGTTTGATAGGTTTGGAGAAGTTGGGGGTTGGTAGGAACTTGTGTTGGGTGTATTTAGATGCAAAGGGCACTATGGGAGGGGTTTTGTTAATGTGGGATACGAGTAAGTTAGAAGGGTTGGAATTTGAAGTGGGATTTTTTTTTTTGATTTGGAGACTATGATGAGGGCTTCATTTGGGTGTTCTCCGACTTATATAGACCTTTAAAAGAAAATAAGAGAATGGAAAAATGGGAGGAGTCGGCCGTAGTAAGGGGGTTTTAGGATGAGTTGTGGTGCTTAGCAAGTGACTTTAATGTGGTTTGATTTCCAGTCAAAAGAAGTAATTATAGGTAGATGACATCCGCTATGAGAGAATTCTCCAACTTTATTGATGAGTTTGAACTTGTAGACCTGCCTCGAGAAATGAGGTGCGGGTTTGGTGGGAGTGTGGTTACACTTGGAGTGGAGGGCGGGATGGCTCAGTTGGACCATTTCTTATTCTTTGGTGGCTGAAAGGATCTTGTATTGGGGCCTATGCGACATTTGCAACCGAGACTAGTCTCGGTTCATTGCCTCCTTTTCTTAGATTGTGAAAGCGAGAAAAGACAAAAGCCCATTTAGATTTGAAATGGAGAACTTAGTCTAAATTGTAGCAAAAAATGATCTTGCAATTTGTTCAGTAAAAAGGAAAAAAAAAAAGAAAAAAAAAAAGTAATAGAAATAGAATGCACATATCTACAACATTATGTGCACAATTAGCTATATATAATAGTTACTTCATTTACAACTTGGAAATCATGTTCTAGTGCAATGTTGACAGAATCATGCATTTTGGTTTATTTATGTGACAATGAAGTTAATTCTATAATGACATTATCAAAGGAATTGATATCACTAATAATGCAAAATTTTCCAAATTGTAGAAACATACATATGTATATTATCCTATTGAAAATAGTGGTGAAAAATGTAATTTTCTTTTTTTAAGGCTAAAAAAAAAACAAAAAATGATAAATTTTACCAAAAGGGGACCACATGTCACGTACGTAGGAAGTAAATGGAGAGTGACTAAGGGTGAGACAAAGAAAAGATAAAAAATGAATAAAGAAAGGACTATAAGCCTTAACCCTCACTTAATCCATAAATAAAATACAACAAAAGAAAAATCTGCACCTTGACCAAACATAGAGAGACTTGAAGAAAGCTTCTTTCAACCACTGATAAGTTCTGAACTTTTCAAATTCACTAAAACAAGGTTTATCAACAGAGAAAAAAAAACACCAAAACAAGTACAAAGGGGTTATTCACCATACCTTTCTACTCCACTTGCTTACTTTCTCACCAACAACACGAAGTCCTATAGAGAGAGGGTTTTCCTATTGGTGAATGGGAATAACGTTTGTAGCCTCCTATTGATCTTTGCTTAGGAAGCTTCTAAGAAGCACTTCCTAGATTGACTTCGGATCATTGGCCAATTGTGTTAGACACGAACCACCAACAACAAGAAGTCTTATAGAGAGAGGGTTTTCCTATTGGTGAATGGGAATAACGTTTTCAGCCTCCTACTGATCTTTGCTTAGGAAGCTTCTAAGAAGCACTACCCAAATTGACTTAAGATCATTGGCCAATTGTGTTAGACATGAACCCTTTTAAGTGGGGGCTAACTCATTTTAGATTTGAAAACATGTGGCTAACACATTCTAACGTCAAGGATAACTTAGGTTGCTAGTGGAATGAGTGTCGGGTTGAAGGTTGGAAAGGTCACAAATTCATGAAAAAACTTCAATTTGTTAAGTCAAAATTGAAATGGTGGAATAAGGTGTCTTTCGGAGATTTAAAAGAAAATAAGAAAAATATTATTTTGGATATTGTGGAGTTGGATGAAAGGAGCAAGAAGGGTCATTTTCTTCTGAACTAGTAGTAAGGAGGACCTTAAAGAATGGGGAATTGAAAGAGGTGGTGTTAAAGGAAGAGGTGTCTTGGAGGTAAAAATCTAGGGTCAAATGGATAAGAAAATAGGGTTGCAATTCTAAATTTTTTCATAGGGTGGCCAATGTTAGGCGAAATAGGAAGCTCATTAATTCCTTGGTGTCAGAAGATGGAGTAGTCTTAAATAACATTAAAAGCATTTCGGAGGAGATTAAGCGCCACTTTGGGAAGTTATTCTCTCAGCTTCCAAGAAGTTATTGGAGGATTGAAGGTTTAGATTGGTCCCCTATCTCATCAGAGAGTGTTGAGTGGTTGGACTACCCTTTTTTTAAGGAGGAGATTAACAGTGTTATGTTGCATTTAAATATGGAAAACGTCCCTGGGCCAAATGGATTCACCATTAGGTTTTTTCAGTAGTGTTGGGAAACGATGAAGGAGGATTTTTTAAGAGTTTTCTTAGAGTTTCATGATAATAAGATAATTAATCAAAGCAGGAGCACTACATTCATTACTCTAGTGCCAAAAAATAAAAAATAAAAATTAAAACCATCAAGATCTCTGACTATAGACCCATTAGTTTGGTTGCCGGTTTGTATAAGATTATAACCAAAGTGTTATAAGGGCAATTGCGTAAAGTCCTTCAAACCACCATTTTTTCAACTCAAGGTGCTTTTGTTGAGGGGAGGCAAATTTTGGACATTGTTTTAATTGCTAATGAGGTAGTGGATGAGAGAAGGAAATCAAAAGAAGAAGGGGTAGTATTCAAAAATCAATTTTGAAAAGGTCTATGATCACGTAGATTGGTATTTTTTGGATCATATTCTCTAAAGAAAAAGGTTTAGTGCTAGACGGAGGTCTTGGATGAGGGGTTGTCTTTCTTCGATGACTTTTGCAATCTTACTGAATGGAAGTGCCAAGGGTTGAGTTAAGGCATATTGAGGCCTTAGACAAGGTGATCCCTTTTCCCCTTTCCTCTTTTCTCTTCACCATTGTGGCTAATGTTTTAAGTAGGTTGGTAGTGAGAGCGGAGGAGAGAGCTTTATTTGAGAGGTTTTTAGTGGGCGGAAATAGGACCAGTGCATCTCATTTACAATTTGCTAATGACATCATTTTCTTTTCTAGAGCATCCTTAGAAGATTTGCAAACTCTTCGTAAATTTTGATGGTGCTTGGGAATTTGTTTGGGTTGAGGATCAATCTAAACAAAAACACTCTTTCTAGGATCAACATTAGTCATGATCAACCTCCAGGCTAGCTTCCTTGCTTAGTTGTGCTGTCTTTGAGTGACCCTTATCATATTTGGGTCTTCCTTTAGGAGGAAACCCAAATTTGATTTCCTCTTTGGATTCAATGTTAGATAAAGTCTTTAGGAGGTTGGATGGTTGGAAAAAAGATTTCTTGTCCTTATGAGATAGAATCACCCCAATTCGGTCTTGTTTAATGCATATCTCGAGCTACTTTCTTTCTCTTTTCAAGATCCCAACTTCAATAGTTTTGAGGATTGAGAAATTATAAAGGGATTTTCTTTAGTTGGGGTCTAGGGAGGGTAAAAGGGATCACTTGGTCAGTTGGGACTTAGTGTGTAGACCTAAGGAGTTTTATGGGTTAAGGTTTGGGAAAATTACTCTAAGGAACCAAACTTTATTAGGGAAGTGGCTTTGGAAGTAGGATCAACATTTGTTTTTGGGAAGATTTGTGGTGGGGGGACCAACCATTATGCTTAGAATTCCTAAGACTTTTCAGAGTCAACCACAACTAAAAAACTTTCCATTTCAACCATTTTGGGTAATGATACTTCTTCATCTTGAGATCTTATCTTTCGCCGCAATCTGACAGATATGGAGATTGAGGATCTTGAAAGTCTAATGTCTTTACTTTCCCATTTTCATTTGACTCTTTCCATTTCACATTCAAAAGCTTGGGTTCCGTCATCTTCAGGAGGTTTCTCCGTTAAATCTTTTCCTTTAGTCTTATCCAATTTCTTAGATTATACTCTTTTCTACCTAGCTCATTTTTTGTGGAAATCAAGAGCCCCTTCTAAGGTTATGACTTTTGACTAGTTAATGGCACATAAGAAAACAAATAACAATGACATGCTACAATTGAGAAAACCTTTCAAAGCCCTTAACCCAGATTGGTGTATTCTTTGTAAGAGGAATAGTAAGGCAGTTGATCATCTCTTCTTACATTATCCAATTACTTTGGCATTATGACATAGGATCTTCTCATAGGCGAAGATGGAGTGGGTTTAGCCAGACAGTATTTGTGATATGATGGTGATATCTTTCAAGTGTTTTGGAAACTCTATTAGAGACAAGACTCTTTGGAGAATCACATGTCTCTCTTTGTTGTGGATTGTGTGGAGAGAGAGGAATGCTAGGATCTTTGAGGACACTTCGAAGATGCCAAACATGATGTGGGATGCATTTCATTTCTTTATTTCCTTTTAGGCTTACTGTACAAACAATTTTAAACCCTATCCTTTGAGTGTAATTCAACTTACTTGGTTGTTGACTTGCACTCCTTAGGGTAGGGTCTACAAGACCAAGAGTTGTCACACTTGTATAGGTTTTTGTTTGTTTTGTTTATCCCCTTGTATAGAGGAGATTTGCTTAGCTTCTTTTTATCAGGTTGGTATTTCATGAGGAGGATTTCTCATCATTTTCCTATTTTCTTTTCTTATTTAATATATTTGTTTATTTCTAATTAAAAAAAATAATAATAAGTTGGTAAAATGTTAGGATTTTCTCCTAAATAGTTACCCAAACAACAAAAAATGCCTTAAGGGCCATTGTTTAACCTTATACTCCTTAGTAGGAAAACAAAATGGACAGTTTGAAGCTAAGGAGGCATAGAATGATTTGACAAAGAAACACCCATTCTTCCAACCCGTCATATCAACTTCCACCTACTAACCCCTTGAAAACCTTTGCTTAGATTTGCTAAAGAGAGTTATTTACCATCTTGGTCTCCCAATCTTAGAAAGATCTTAAAAAACAAGGAATTTAATTTTCCTTACCCCTCTTTTGCCAAAAAGTTTGCTACATTGTCATTTTTATGGGAAGCAAGTCTAATAGAAGAAGGGAAACAATCCTGCATAAGAGTCTTACTACCGCACCTATTCAACCAAAATTTGGTCTTAAGTCCATTATTAGTGGAGATATAGGCTCTACATCAGACTCCTTCTAACTAATGGTCTTTCATAGCCAAAATTGATTGCATTCTTAACTTCCTTGAAACAGATTGGTAATACTTTTCCCCCCTAATGCACACACGAATTCTCATTTCTGTGCTTGTTTAATGATTGTTGACTATATTATCTCTATTTTGCTATAGCACATTAGATTGGCTTCATTTCAACTTCATGCTAATAATTTTATGATGGATATGTTTACAGAAGGATTTATAATGTTTGTGTTAAATCTTATGTGTATCTTGTTAGAGAACAAGAATCGGAGAAGAGAATGTGTTTGCCTTCTTGTTTTTATTGATTAGCACATTAGTCATATGGTTTTGGGATGCTTCCACGGGTGACTATATAAGATTTTTTGATGGCACTAGTATAATGTCTGACATATCCAATATTGAAAAATCCAGAAACATATTGATTAGATTCTGAAAAAATAAGAATCGAAAGAGTAAAAGACAATAGAGTACATATAGATTGAAAACGTTTGTAAAGTTGATCTGACTGTTCCTTATTGAAAGAAGACATCTTCGTGGCACCTCCTATACCACTCTGCCCCTTGGCTCCTATATTGTTGCAAAGATGTCTTGATATAATAAACATGCAACTTAAATTGGATAAGGGGAATTCTCTTCATATTGAAACCTGTTTATATTTGAATGCTCGATCATTCTTTGTGGAGAAATTTTATCCCGATATCTCTCTCAGTAAATAAAGCATTTGCTGTAGGTAGCTTTAGTTGAGTTGATTGGTGGTCTATGTTGTTAATAAGTCTTTAATCAGCATAATGAACAAGCCACCTGATTTATGTTGATTTCAAGAATTTTTTTATCAATATAACTTTCCTAATTTGATGTTTGGGTATAGTGTCTATAGGATATGGGGCCAAATAGAATAACAATACTGTTAGATGTGGTTACAAAAAATGCTGATGGTCTATGGAAATGGAAAGACAGGGTTGAATCTTGCCTCCAACTCATAATGATAGTGCATTACCTTTTCTGCTTTTGGATTCAACTATTTTTGTCACGCCCCAAAACCCACTCCAAGGGCATGACGATCATTTCACACCTCAAGCCTAAAGGCTCAAAGTGGAAATGACACAAACATTCGTATTGTAACTGGAAATAAATTTACCAATTACCAAATTCCTATTCAGAGTAGTAGGACAAAATTCTAATGTCTCCGAGCATCAACTTTTTTTAAAAAAACTAACACATCAACTAGAGTGTTATTGTCCAAATAACTCCAAATTCAAATAATTTAAACGAAAAATAAATTTTAACATCTAAACAATGTCCAAAATAAAGTTTGAACCAAAATCCTAGCAAAGAAAAATTTCCCCAGCCTAGCCATCACTCCTCGCCCGAACTGAGAGTACCTGAAAAATTATCAACGAAGGGGCATGAGCTTAAAGCTCAATAAGGAACATCAATGCAGTTTCATGGATCAAACATTTTCAATCATGTTTGCAAATAGGAGATATAACATATACTTATTTTCATAAAAAAACTTTTGAGTTCGAAATACTAATATATTCAAACTTTTCAACAAACTTTCTCATATCCATTTCAAAACAATTTCTCATCAAAACAAAATCAAATGCATTCAAAATATCTTACTCTAGTTATCAAATAACAAATGGTGCCTAATTAGGTGGGACTTTACAAATAAGTGACTAGTTTCAAATTTGTTCCATTTAAGGTTAACAAAATCAAAAGTCAACAATTATAACTCGTTGACTAGGGCCATAAGGTCAACTATTATAACCCGTTGACTAGGGGCATATAATATTATCAACTATTATAACCCGTTGATTAGGGCCATAGAAATGTCAACAATTATAACCCGTTGACTAGGGCCATAGGAACAAGAGTCAAACATTTTATTTCATTAATTCAAACTTGCAAAACAAAATATCATATCTCCAAAATTTTTCACTTTTCGTAAATAAACAAAGAAGATTCTCAAACATACTTTCCATACAAAACACATATTTGATCCATGTAAAAAGATAAAAATAATATTTTTACACTTTTCAAAATACAATATAAAAAGGAAATTATTTTCTTCTGTAAAAATCTGAATTAATTTCCCTTACCTTGAAAAAGCACTCAAAATCTTGAAGTATTTAACTCTGAAGAATTTCTCCTCACCTAACATAATATCATACACAATATTGATTATTGATTATTTATCTATATATATATTTTTGACAATCTTAAAAATATTTTATTTAGTTTTAGGGATCCTAATTAATTTCTCATTTTAAAATTATTACCATCCAATATTATTTTCAACTTCCGAAACAATAATAAATTAATTTAGTGAGTTTCCAAATTATTGTAAAATTTATTTTCTTTCCTAATCTTACCCTCACTATTTATTTCTTTATATACTTAAATTAAATTAAAACCTATATAGGAAACTATTATTATTATTATTATTATTAATATTTCCTTTATTAGCTTAAAACCAAATATTATAATTTTTATTAATTTTCAAATTCGATACATAACCAACCCATTACCCTCATATCTTCATTACATGCACAAAGCCCTAAGAATAAAATAGTAAGCCTCATGTTTCTTCTCATTATTTATTATTATAATAATATATTTACATATAAAATCTTTTCCAATGCCTAAGTCAACACCTTGACAACACACGTGTACTCCAATTATTATTATTTTTATTTTATTTATTTATTTTTCAAATCTAAAGTCTACACAAATGATTTATTTATTTATTTTCTAAATCTAAAATTTCTTTTCTTCCATTGATTTTTCATTGATTTTGTTTTCTATTTAATTGACGTTTTCTAAATTTTCCTATTTTATCACAAATTAATCCACATTCATAAATTTCTAGTCTTTTGATCTAAAAATTAATTTAACAAACCTTAATCTAGATTGAGATCTTTCAAAGAATATCTAAAGTTTTTAAAACTAATTAACGAATATAAAATATTAATTTAAGGATTAAAATCTTACTTGAAAAATTGATCTTCAAACCCTAAACCTCCAAATCTTCAACCCTATGCTCTCTGATATTTCTGATCTCTATGTAAAAGGGTTTTCTGAATAGAGAAGATAGGAAAAACCTAATATATATACAAAGATTTTAAATACGAAAAGACATTTTTACCCTTATTAAATTACTTTAACTAATTATTAATTTCTAAATTACGATTTTACCCTTAAATTGGGTTTGGGGCATTATAGTTTTTTCTTGGAAAACATTTATACAATTTCCCTAATTTGAGTTGTTTATCTGTAGTCCAAATTGAGAGCCAAACTTATAACATGGTTCAGTGCAACTACCACCCAACTAAGGTGATTTCTGAGACAAATTTGAGCCTTTTGACTGGTGTTGCTTCATCGGCCTACAAAGAAAACAGAGAGTTCTAGTAAATGAAGGTGAACTAAGTGTTTGATAGATCATCAAGAAATTTAAGACACATTAATTTAACCCACTTCATGTTCTCATGTTTCCTGGAGAAATTGTATGGCCGATCTCAATGTTTTGTACATATTTTTCATTTTACATGAATAAACCACTTTCAATAAGAAAAATAAAATGGTTGGATAAAATTCTCTCTTGTCATTTCTTGTTGGATAAAAATATATATGTTATTATTTTTATTTTTATTTTTTTACAATTTTTAGTTGTTTTTACTCATTTACATTTTAAAGAAATTCTTTCTTCAACATACCATTTTTTTTTAATTAATTTGGATATTACGTGACATTTTTTACGATACATTGTGTCATTCAATTACTAATAGGGCATTTTGAATCCCTTATGGTAGAGAAATTTTAGGTACTAATTTTATAAGCTTTAGATTCTAAACTACTTTAAAAATTAATAGATTTGTTAAAGAACCTAAACATTAACTTTCACTTGATTTGGATTCTATTTATATAGCAAGAATGTTTAAAATAAGTGTAGTTATGTACAAGCTAGAGGGAAATAATAGAGTTATACAACTTATACTAGACCGGATTTGATTTATCATTTTCTAATATCTATTGGATCTTTTTATGAGTTCTAACTTATTTTTAAAATTAGTATATCTACTAACAAATCTATTGTATTAAATCAATATATTTTTATATTGAGAAAAAGTAGAAAATTCATTCTAAACCAATTTTAGTCCATAAATTTCTAGTATTAATTGGGTTGATTATTTATTCCATATCATTTCAAAATTAATAGGCTTATTAATAAATTAATGTGTGAAGTTTCACTTAGTTTATGAACCATTTATCTTGTTTAAAATTAGCAAATATCGGTATATGCATAGAAGAAACGAAAAGTAATCGTGGATTAGTTTTTGTGTATGAATTTTTAAAATTAATTAAGCCATATTTCAGTTTCAAACTATTTTAAAAATTATTACACTTATTAACGAATCTAATACCTTATTTCTTACTTAATTTGTAATCAATTTGCCTAGGAAAAAAAATTGGAAAAATATTATTTTTTATTTTTAAAGATAAAAAACACAAAACACAGATAGAGATTGAAGGGAAGGTAATGTTTTATTGAGGTAATCTTAAATCTAAGCAATTGAAGCAATTGAAGCAATACTAAATTTTTAAAAATTGATCTTTTAGGGTTAAAGTACTAATCTTTAAGTTTGGATGTTCCCAAACCTTAAAAATCCAAGTGTTGAAGATGACCTTGAAGTTGTTGGAAGTCTCATAAACCCATGATCTTCTGCCCAATGACTTAACCTTATTCTTGGCACACTTTTAATGGGAAGAAAAGGAGGGTGGAGACTATGACTTTTTTTCTCTTTGGATGGTGGAAGACAGAAAGTTATGGAAACCCTAACCCCTCAAGGGTATTTATAGGGTTCCTAATTGGGTTTAAGTGACTTGAGCCCACATAGGCTTAAGTCACTTAGTCTAGCCCAATGGGTCCTAATTGATTAATTAACCCAATAGGGCCTACTAATTAATCAATTAGCCTAATCCAGAGACCTTGTTTACTTATCCCTATGCAACCTTGCGTAATTACCAAAATGACTTTATGCACAAAGTAAACCTAGAGCCAATATGACCCTCATAACTTATGTCAACAAGGTATATGAGCTTAGAGCGGGGACCACTGAGACCCATAGGAGTATTGGCTCCCTCAAAATCTAATTTTGAAATTAATTCAACATCCTACTATAGAGAATCAATTGAACTCCAATATCCTATATAAATAACAATGAGACACTGTGTGCTTGGGTTTAACATGCTATCCATTGTGTTTAGTCTCCTTATAAACTAGTGTTCGTAGTTTAGCAAGGTGAAAACTATCAACCTTTCAAGACTACCTCTACTAATCTTAAATTACAAATCCTCCTATTGTGTATTCAATTGACATGTCTTAGCCCTCAAAGAGCCTATGTCAAGTTTCAGTGCTTAAGGAACTACTATAACCATAGTTTCCATGAACACACCTCCTTAGGATTACTTAAGAGGACACATTGTCTCAATCCCATGAGATATCATAGTGTCTTTATTAAGAATGCCTATTGTTAGTAGCTTTCATCAACAATGACCCAATCTATAGGATATACGATCAACTTACGATATCACCCTTAGGTTAAAACCACTGCTAATTTGAGCGCAAACTTAATATTCTCTAAAGGTTGAGAGATAACACAATGAAGGAACTTGGTGAGGTCATGACTCACTATAGGTCTTATCTAATGTTTAACCATACACACCAGTGCACTCACCATGGGAAACCCATCCCGATAACCAAGATCAGTCATTCCTCTAATTAGAAGGTGGTGCATTACACCCTTTAATGGGTTGCCTAGACCCACAATTCTGAACAAGTCATTTATTTGCAAGGAACCCATGACTTGAATCCTCCATGCAACTTCTAATGCATCTAAGTCACGTACAATGCAAAAGATGTAGGCAAGATTGATCATAAAATGTAATGCATGGGATAAGGATAGAAAAAAGTGAAAACATCATGTCATGCTTTAAAGGATTCTATCTTAACAAGAAGTCATGACATGCTCAAAGTAGTGTTGGCAGTGGCATCAAAGGCGATAGTCCATGAGAGTGGCAGTAGTGGGGGTTAATGATGTGAGGTGCAGTAAGTGTAGTAAGGGAAGAAAAAAGAAAGAAAAGAAAAAGAAGGGAAAAAGAAGAAATGAGGTTGGAAGTTAGGGCTTATTTTGAATGAATGGCTAGAATTGAAACCTAAAAATGGAGGGTCTAGATTAGTTCTCTAAAAATGGATATAAAGGAATGGGCTTAGACCTTAGGCCAAAGAAAAGACCCAAAAAAATAGAAAATAAAAAGACTTAAAAACCACAATTAAAAATAGGCTTGGAATAATTTTTTAGGTGTATAATTACATATTATATTTAATAAAATTTAAAATATTAATGTATTTATATTTATCTTTATAATTTAATTTGACAGATCAAATATAAAAATAAAATAATATTTAAATTCTTAATTATATATATATTTTTAATTTCTTATAATTATTTTTTATTTTATATAATATCTAAATTATATATTTATGACATCATCGATTTAACCATCAGTCCAACTAATGAATTGTGAACTGATAACTTTTCCAGTTCAATGACCGGTTCGATTATGAAAACATTAATATTTATATTACATACAATAATATTCATTTTCTTTTTAGATTTTAAAGAAAAATATCAAATTATAATTATATCATATATATTATTTTATAAAAATATATAAGTTTATTTTTACTTTTTTTTTTATTGTTATCTTGAAATTTTGTCTTTTTACTATTTAAATTTTGGTATAAGTAAATAGATTGAAAAAAAAAAAAAAACCAATATGGATGGATTTTGAATCATGTAACCCAATTAACCTAACTAACTTGAGTTTAATTTGATCAACTAAAGTCTAACCTAATCAACTTAAGTCTAATCCGATCAATCTGAGTTTAACTTAATCAACCTGAATTTAACTTGAGTTTAGAAAAATAAGGTTGAGTTGGGTTGATTATTTCATAATTTGGGTTAGGGTCAAGTTGGCCATCAACCCAACCAACCCACCTAAGATGCAACCCTACCTCTAATAATTGAGTTAGGACTTGAAATAGCTCCCTAAATGGCCTCCAAAAATATGACTCAAAAATCAATAATAAGCTGAGCAAATGTGGACCAACAAGGGGTGATAAATAACTGAGCAAAAGAGTTTTAAACATGTGCTATAAAATGAGCAAATAGTGAGAAGGAAAATAAAAATAAAAATATGTATGTTATTATTTTTATTTTTATTTTTATTTTTACAATTTTTAGATTTTTTTCTAATAAAAAATCATCTATTCAAAAGACTATTTTGGATTTTCAACAATTTTTAGAATTTTTTTCCAAATGAAATCATCTCTTTACGTAATTTTTTTTAAAGAATTTTTAAAAATCATCTCTTCAAAGAATTATGAGGATGCAGATTTTATCAACTTCACTGGAGTACAATTAAGTTAGAACTTAAATCCATTTGATTCTACATGATTGCAGCTGGGAAATGCTGATCATACCTGTTGTCAACAAAGTTTGATTATGGTTCTTCTGCTATTAGTAACTCTAATTATTTTATCATCATACCAAAAAAAAAAAAATGTTTGCATAAATTTTTAATTATTTAATTATTTAACATCTTATATCTCTTATCTTTATCTGTTTTTTCCTTCTTAATTTAATATATATAAACTATTGAGGGTCTTACCTCTTTTTGTCTCTTTCTTTTGCTGTGTGTTTCAAACATAATGAACAGGTCTCACTGCCTTGTTTTTCTATGCTGTTTTACAGATTGGATAATTATCAGGGTGTAATTATTTGTTAACTCAGATGCTGGTTTTGTGATGCTTGGGGCTGTTGGAGTGAACCTAAAAGGATCTCTCCTTGAGCTGTTTACCAACTCAAAACAACTACCTTAGAATCTGACTCTGCATCCTCTTTGAAACAAGCAAGTAGAAAACCAAAATGCATAATGAGCCCTAAAGTTATTGAGCACAGGTCACCCAGATGTGCAGTGTATGAGGTACTCTAGTTTAACAGAACTTTCCTTCTGTGTTGTGGTTTTCAGTGTAAAGAATGTTTGAGAACCTCTGGTTTGTTGATTTTTGAGATGCTGAAAATGGTTTTGTGATAAGTGAGGTTTCTGAAGAGATCATAAAGGGCGTTTGTTTGTGACTGAATTAAGGGTTGTTTGTTGATGTCTGGTCTTAAGGAAATACTGACGAGATGGTATTAGGGGTCATCAGATTCACAATAGTTGTGTGGTCAGGTTCAAAGTGTTATAAGGGGAAACCTATTAGTCAAGGCATGAGTAGTATTGATAAGGTTGGATGAAAATGGAAATCGAATTTGGAGGTTCCCTTGATCTGTTCCTCTGAATGTTTGAGTCTTATGCAAAATAGCAATAATTAAAAGAACATTGAAAATCAATTTAATAAGGAAAACTAGAACGAATAACAAAATATGATTAGTTTGGTGTCAAATTCATTTTATCAAGGTTGTATACCGATAACAAAACATGGCATATTAAAGAGATATAGCATTTATTAAGTAAATGAAAAAGAAACATGGAAAGCAATTATTGCACAATGAAATGAACAAAAATAAATAAATAAATATGAAGTTAGGCATTTCGAAAAGTTTGAATTATTGACATGAGGTATATGCACCATGCTGATGCCTAAAAGGGCACAAAGGTTGTGGTTTTGAATTTTTGAAGGCTGCCCTTGAATACTTTCATCACCTGCCTCAGCTCAAGCTGATACTTGAGGCATGCTCAATCTTCTTTTGAAAAATAGGAATACAAGACTCTAAATCTTCTTTTTAAGTACATTTTGATGTCACAATGTTATGGAGGCTTAACAAATACTTATATTGTAGCTTTGATTTAAAGCACATTTACTATTTCTTTTCTAACATGTTACTGTGGTGCAGGACTTAGATATTGCACAAGGCTCAGATACCAGTGAATGCGATGAGCAAACAGTTCGTAGTCTCAATGGTTGTAGAGTTACTGACCAGTTTTTCTATTTGGTGCCAAATATCAGGTGTTGACTATGCCTTTTCATGCATATGTGGATACAAATTATAATGTTGGTTCTTTCTTTATCAATGTTGGCCTTTGATTGTTTATCTATCTCTAAGGCTCAGAATTTGAAACAAAATTGAAATGCATGAGGTTTTGGGTGTAGTACCTGGTATTTATTCAATGCATAGGAGTGTTTTCTCTGATATGCAGGATTGCACTATATTTTTCATTATTTTCTTTCTCATTTGATAGGGTGCATTCCTCTTTTCTTGGTCATATAAATTAGCATTGCTTATCACTTGCATATGCCGACTATATCTCATTACATTTTTTAATATGTTAGTCTTCCAGTTTTTTAGGCTATATAACCAATGGTGTTGGACCTAAAAAGGAACTCTTAGACTTCAAGTTTGGGATCCTAGATGACATCTAAGGGACAAGTTCCATTTGTTGCCTATTATTAACTCCCACTCGTCCATGTATGAACTCTAGCTACCATGTGTGACCAAGTACTTAAAGATTATGTCAGAAGATTTTACATGGGGAAATGAAATTTCTAAGGTATGATCCCATAATGAAAGTCATTTTTTTGTGTTTTTTTTTAAAATCCAATTTAGAATAATTTGTAAGGTCAAGACAATATTCCACATTAATTTGCATCATAGACTAGTTTATATTAAAGATTACTACTGGACTTCCTCTTCTTATTCATGCTTTTGATGTCTTTGCCAATGACATTTGATCCACTAGGAGTCTAGGACAAGCCTAATATATGAAATGGGCTCAATGGAGCATGTGTTCATATCCTTTCTCACTACAGTGTAGCCTTATTCATTTATTCTTTCATTTTGATGTGCTATTTGTTGATTGCCATATTTGATACCCCTTTGATTTTGATAATAATTGTTTCCTATATCTATTTTATTGGTTGTAGTTTGTAGTTCTAGATCCCATGGCTGGGTTCCTAGCCTCTATTATTAATTGTTGAATCTGTATTCAGGTCGTGTAGACAAGTAATTTGGATTTGATCACATATCAAGTGAATTGAATGTTGATCTATATTGTTGCAAAGATGTCTTGATATAATAAACAGGCAACTTAAATTGGATAAGGGGAATTCTCTTCATATTGAAACCTGTTTATATTTGAATGCTGGATCATTCTTTGTGGAGAAATTTTATCCCGATATCTCTCCCAGTAAATAAAGCACTTGCTGCAAGTAGCTTTAGTTGAGTTGATTGGTGGTCTATGTTGTTAATAAGTCTTTAATCAGCATGATGAACAAGCCACCTAATTTATGTTGATTTCAAGAATTTTTTATCAATATAACTTTCCTAACTTGATGTTTGGGTAATGTGTGCAGGATATGGGGCCAAATAGAATAACTATACTGTTAGATGTGGCTACAAAAAATGCTGATGGTCTATGGAAATGGAAAGGCAGGGTTGAATCTTGCCTCCAACTCATAATGATAGTGCATTACCTTTTCTGCTTTTGGATTCAACTGTTTTTTCTTGGAAAACATTTATACAATTTCCCTAATTTGAGTTGTTTATCTGTAGTCCAAATTGAGAGCCAAACTTATAACATGGTTCAGTGCAACTACCACCCAACTAAGGTGATTTTTGAGACAAATTTGAGCCTTTTGACTGGTGTTGCTTCATCGGCCTACAAAGAAAACAGAGAGTTCTAGTAAATGAAGGTGAACTAAGTGTTTGATAGATTATCAAGAAATTTAAGACAGGAATTTAACCCACTTCATGTTCTCATGTTTCCTGGAGAAATTGTATGGCCGATCTCAATGTTTTGTACATATTTTTCATTTTGCATGAATAAACCACTTTCAATGAGAAAAATAAAATGGTTGGATAAAAGTCACTCTCGTCCTTTCCTGTTTGTTTTCTGTTTACGAAGCATTTGACTTCTCTGCAGGTTTAAAATTCTTCACTTTGAATGACTACAACATCCAACTTGTGTTTTACTTTATCTATATAAATTTGCAAATTTTGTTAGCCTTTCTAGTAGTTGCAGTGTTTACAAGCATTAAGACTGCCACAGGTTGGGCCATGGCTAATTGATGTCATTTATAGGGTTGGGCAAGATCTTGTTTTTTGTCCCCTAAAAGCTTGCTTAATTAACAAATGTTCCCATGATTGCAGTATTAGGATATATATGCGTCTTTGGAACAGAGCTTTTAGGAGGCTTTGTTTTCCAGTTCTTTGTTCAAGATACATCATTCCCGAGTAAGTGGAAGACATTTTGAAGATAAAGTCAACAATAAGTTCTCATGGCTTTCCAGATATACTTTGATCTTGTTTCTTGCAGCAGATCATTTCCTGACAGAAACTTGTGTTCCAATTAACTTCTTCTGAAGGGCCAATTCTACTTCTATTTGGCTAAAACTTATTTTTTTGGTTCCAAGTTATGTCAATTTCAGTTTTAATATTGGTAAAACTTTTAATCTGATTTCAATTTCATTGTTAATCTTAGACAAATTACTCTGAATTATGTTGATATCAGGTTTAATATTGAGGAAAAGGATGTTAATGACGTCAAATTGTCTATGGGGCTGGTCCAGAACAAGCATCTAATTCTGCCTCGGCAAATCCTAGTTATGGTGGGATGCAGTGGGGACTACACAAAGATGTATGGGTAGGGTAGGTCCTTGTCTGAGTCAACAATAAATTACTTTTGGAACTTCTTTCATGTGGTTGCATGCACATTCATGTGGCGTAGGGACATGTCCTACATTGGAATGGAGGGGTAGGATCTTTCTTACAATGAACAGAAGTTCCATCACAATAGTGAACTTCTGATGTGAGCAGGGACAGTGCAATTAGACTTCACAGCTACAAAAATGACACCATTGTGTTTGAGACAATGTGGTCATGTTTCAATTTCCAAGTCTGAAACCTTTCCTATCAGCAATATGAAGTCTTTATACTTGCCAAAGCCTAAAATCTCCTGTCCTTCATCAAAACTCTGCAACCCTACAAGGGTTAACAATGATATTTCTAAATCATGTGTTTTTTTGAATTTCTTTGCTAAGCAAATAGATTCTACATCAAGCAAAACTTAATACAAAAAAATTATTAATTTTTAAAATTATTTTGAAACTCAAAAACCAATTCACTTAGTATTTAAAAGTCATGGAGCTCAAAATCAATTAAATTAACATTAAAAATGTCACAAACCTAAATTCTTTTTAAATGACTTCACTAATTTTTTCCTATCATGATTTTGTGAATATTTTTACTAGCTCTAAATTAAGTAAAACCTAATGCTTTAGATTCATTAATGAGTTTACTAATTTTTAAAAATAATTTAAAACTCAAATAATGGCCAAATAAATATTAGAAATTTGTGAATAAAAATTAGTTTGAACAACTTTATTGTTTTTCTTGTATATAAAATCTTTTTTTTTTTTTTCACTAGAGAAATGAATTTCAAATCAAGAGACCTTGTATTAAATTTATTAATGAATTTAATAATTTTTAAAATCATTTAAAATAAAGTGGAATTAACACAATTATTACTATTTATTTTAAGAAAATAAATAAATTATGCTTTTACGAGGATGTCAATATTTCACATTTTTATTATATTTATAAAAAAATAATTTATGATTTTATTATAATATCCATATTCATATTTTGTTAAAAATTATTTATTTATTAATTTATTTGCAATTATAAAATTATTTTTATTTTTAATAAGATTTGAATTAAATTTAGTTTATCTTATATAAATTGAATTTATCATTTTTGAAAAATAAACAAGTAAAAATTATTATTATTTTTTTTCAAAAAAGACTTATCCAAGTAAGTTTTTGGGTTTTTATTTATTTTTTAAGTATTTTACAAACAATTTCCACCAATCAAAATGCTTCTATTAGAGATCAAGTTGTTAGAGTAAATCAATTAGCTTCAGTTTAGTAACAACTAAAACAATCATTTAGCTTCAGTTTAGTAACAGCTAAACCACCTTACCTATAAACACACCGTATCTCATTCTGTTAGAACAACCCACTTGCATCAATTACAAATCTTGAAGACTGAAAACACATAAATGTATAGGTATAAATACATACAAAGAATTGAAAATTCCAATGTTGTATTTTTCACACTACAAGGAAAATGTCAAAAGATAAGGCTTTTTAAGTGTCAAGATAGATATAAGATGACACTTTTTAAAAGCGTCATATATTAGACTGTCATCTTTTTAAATCGCATACGTTGACACTTTTTAGAAGCGTCATCTTCTTTGCACGTCAACCATGACACTCATAGTAAGTGTCATTATTTGAAACATTGCCGCTTTATAAGTGTCATCATATGTTAATAATTTCATTCATGTCAATATTGACACTCAATGAAGCGTCATTGTATAGGTAGAAGCAACATTGACACTCAATATAAGTGTCATCTTATAACTTTTTATTTGTAGGAGCAACGTTGAAGTCTGAAAAATTATAAAATTGTAAATTAACATATTTATGTAAAATTATAAAATTGTGTTAAAATATCTATGTTCTTCTTATTGTATTAGTATATCAACATTTAATAATATGAGGATATCTATTATCTAAATATGAAACTTGCATGGAATGATCTCTAAACATGGAATTGATTCATAAAACTTACAATAACCACAACATGTTACCTCAAAATTCTTTTGATGATATATTTTGAATTGTTTGTGGGTGTCCTTCATCAAGAGCAGTAGTGACGTTGTTAATAGAATGACCTATGCCTTTTTGTACAACCTGAAGAATATATAATAAACAATTTAACAACCAATTAGTAAGAGGTGCTATTTCCTTCTTCCATAGGCTTATTTGTAAGAAGTCTTAAACTAACTTCCTATTTTTTATGTAAAAGAAAATGGAAGTACAGGATATTATAGACTTTAGGCCCATTAGTATAGTAGGAGACCTTTATAAATTTAGATTAAAGAAGTTTATAAAGCTAGTAATCTTAAAGATCAAAAATGCTTTTGTAGAGAATAGACAAATTCCTAATTCATGCACATGTAATGAAACTAAAGGCTCTACGAAAATGAGCTTGGACATGCAGGAATTTTTGTAGCTATGCTATTGTAGGATTTCTCCAAATCTAACTGATAATAATTTGTAAAGGAAATATAAAAAAGTTGTTACACCTACCATGTCTACTTGGCTTCGATCACCTCTCAATATGCCAACTATACATCAATCATAATAGAGCAACCCCCAAAATGATCCATATTGAAAACACTGCCAACTAGGAGTACAAAGATATACATTAACAAATTATCATTGTGAATAAATCCATTATAAAATTAACATTAACAAAATATTGACTACATCTTTAAAAGAATATGAAGTTGTATTAGACTATAAGTTATAAGAGGTACCTTCAAACATGAGTAATGATTAACTGAGTCACTAACATAACCCAATCTGATCGAACTTCATTAATTTCCATTTCACTATATGATTTCTTCCCGTAAAACTGAATTGGAGTGACATATATAATTCATTAAGTTCAATTGACCAAAAAAAAAAAAAAATACTATAGTAAAATGACCAACCATATGAATTGAATTGAGTGCAAACCTTTGATGTTAGTTGGTTTGGATTAGCAATGATTTCCTTCATATATCTCATCACATAATACCCACATTCCACACTACCTGGTTGTCTTGGGCACTATGGGAAAAGTATCAACAATTGCAATAAACACTAGAATGATGTTCTTACTTCTTTAGCATCCTATTGATGATCATATTAATAACCATCCATTTTCTAATTTTGTCATAAATTACGTGGTGAAGCAATATATTTTAATCTAAACAAATAAGTACTTACAACCACTTTCACCCAAGTTGGCTCCCTCTTTGATGTTTTCTGTTTTTCCGGTGGGTTGATTCTCATTGCCCTACAAAAAGAATTAAAAAGATGTTATTTAGACACTATCAATTGTATTAAAATAGGAGAAAATATATACTTACATGTTAACTATGTCCTTAAGATCATCACATGGTTGATAGGCTATTGGATCAAGGTAATATGCAATCATTTTCTTCATCTCCAATGCCACTAACACCCAATGGAAACTAAAGAAAAGAAATGAAAATTGTAATATAGCATCCACAAATTCAAACATCACAAACTAACTTACAAACACTATATTGATATTTAGGATAAAAGGTTACTCTGGGTTGTATGGAATAAGCATATATTCAGCATGCTTTGTATTCTTTAGTCGATCTGCAATAACCCTTGACCTGTTTTCCTTGCTTCCCTCTCCCATTCGAGCTTTTGAGACCAATGCCGGATTGACAAAAACATATCGTTCGGCCTGCTTTGCATCAATCAACTTTCTATGCAAATGCCTGATTATAACCCACATGACAAGTTATCAACAATCATTATAGGTCATTAGAAAATAACCTTCTATCTCATAATCTTGTGAAAAGTCATTCAAAAATTATAAAATCCCCTACCAGATGTAGTATAAAATACAATTGGATGACACTTCTTTTAATGATATTATCATTTCCATATCTTCTTTCATCATGAAGGTCTTGCAACTCTCACCAAAAACATCATCTGGGAAGTTTATAGGGTGTGCTCTTGATGTACTCAGCATGAGGCCAACCAATGTCTCAAAATTTTTCATATCTTGTGGTTTTTCACCCTTGGATTTGACTTCAACTTCATTTACTTTTTGTTTCTTTGCTTTCTTAGATGCCTGTACAATTAAGAACCATGGTACAAATCAAATTAACTAGTTTATATATATATATATATATAAAGTCACTATAAAGTTTGGTAATTAAATTTACTTACTAAGATGGGAGTACGGATGATGACCAAATCAGTTGGCCACAAAACTTGGTAACCAATTGCAGCCCCAACAGTAGTAGTTTGTCCAGGAATAGGAATGGGAAGGGGTGCACTTGAATCATAAGGAGCATCAACAACTACTAAATAGTTGGGACCACATTCAAGTATAATTGTTCCACCTGCCACTATATTTTCCTTGGTGCCTATGGCCAGCTCACATTTTCTAACCTACAAAACTCAATTCACAATAGTCACTTCAATATTAGTGGGTTTATACAAAACTAACATAAATGCATTATCATCATCAATCACCTTATAGCTCCTATTACAATGATAAATGCAATTTCATTTACATTCAATTGCAACAAACTTGCATGATAACATTTCAGTCCATTGCATATAACTCAACCCATAATTTAGACATATCCTATTATATGTTGCCACATCAAAGAAGACCATATATGTTGCCACCAACATTTGAAGCCAATTCAAACAACAAAATTAAATTAAATTATTTCTCGTATTAGAGGAAACTTTGTCATCAAATTAGCTTAACTGAATAAATACCTTCTTCTGTGGTTCTATTGCTTCTGGTGGGATCACATCTTCAACTTTACGGATTGGCTTATCCACTGCTTCTGGTAGGAGAAGTTGTTTTTGCTTCATGTTTGAACTGCTAACATCAGATTGGGGAGTAACAACTCCTACTTGAGACAGTTTTGCTAGCACTTCTGCCTGAAATATTCTTTGTTCTTCTTTAGATGCTGCTATGAAATCCCTGACAGCACGATCTGCAGCACTATTGAAATATTGGCGAGGTGTGTAGTGCTTCCCTTTGGCCCTAACTCGACCACTATACTCAGGAGTACCCAATGCTTCCACAAGTATATCATTACTTCCACTAACACTTCTACCATTCTCTTGAGACTCTTTCAATAGCTTGTCCTTAAAAAATATTAATTATAAAGTTAAATTGCAAATTTGTTATTGTAAATAACTTATTATAAATATATGTAATTAAAATTGAAAAATATTCACTTACTATTTTCTCAATTACTGGTATGGCCACTTCATCAAAGGTGTCGTCCTTTTTTTCCCTTGCTTTCTTCCACAATATGCTTCGATCAATAGTTTCAGTTGATCCACTTGCAACCATCTTTCAAAATAGGACAATGTATAATATAATTATCATATAACCCTATTATGTATTATGCATAAAATAAATAAAAAGCAATTAATAGGCTTACACTTACCATTTCTTCCTCAAGACCGGCATATCCTTTCCTACTTAGATGGTGATTATAAATGTTTCTCTTTCTTCTTTCTTTTTGAATTTCTCGATATTCCTATAAATTAAAATTTTATAATTAATGAATGTGAATAAGAGGTATGTAAAGAGTCTTAATTATACCTTAAAGTTGTCAGACAATCTATCTTTGACAAATATTATCCAATCTTCATCCTCAATAAAAGTATATTGAATTGGTGGTCTTTTGAGGAGCTTCGGTTGGTCTTCGAAAGGAAGAATGTACTTCACTGTTAGCAAGTTCTTAAAGGACCGAAAGCATTTTCCCATTGTTAACATACAATTCCTCTTGCTTTTATGATTTAATGAAAAAGCAGTCTGCACATTAATACCAAACTTTAGTAATTTCAAGAGGTTAAGAATGATAGACATTTTGCATCAAAGTGATTTAAATAAGAAATGGTTACCTTAATGCTGTCCCATAACTTATCCTTCAACTGTTTAGGTACAACATGCCAAGTTTTATATCTTATTGGCACCATAGTGCGTGCTAACACGCCTAAGTAGCTTGTTAGATGAACTGCTGATTCTCCTATGAAAATGCCATCAAGATTGTACTTAACCGGCAACTTAACCCCCTTGCTTCTGTTTTTTATAATCATATGCTTCAGTGTCATCCCTCTGTACTTCCTTTTTATGGGTTTTTCTCATTCCTTTGTCTCCATTCTTGTAACAAAAAAAATAAAAAATGATAAAGATTAGTTAAAATTATATTGCATATAACCTAGTCAAAGAATAATTGTAAAACATAACTTTTCAAAGAAACAAATCCATAATCATTGCACAATGAAATGTAATAGATCATGAATTCAATAGATCTTTTTAGAATTGTTCATCATATAACAAGGATAACACTTCATTTAAACTTTTTTTTGTCCCGCTTTGTTTAACATTTCATTTATTTTAAGCAACCCAAGGGCCTTTGTATAAGAAAGCTAAATTTGCAGTAGGAATTTCCTATAAGAATCAACATGGAAGGAGCGCGTGGTTTCAACAAGTTCATCAAGTCCATAAGAACTTATGAAAGCTTTTGGACTATCGGTTTGTGTTACATTAAGTTTGGAAAACACATGCATATTGATAATAAAAATTTTCATAATTTTTTTACTCACAAACATAACTAATTTAGTATCTTCCATGCACAATTTAGGGAAAAGGTTTTAGTAAATATGTTATTGGGAGATGTTAAAGAATGGTCAATATTTTGTGCAAAAAAATAAAGAAAGGATAAAAATTAC
The DNA here is from genome assembly GCF_004353265.1 of Vitis riparia. Taxonomy (NCBI): domain Eukaryota; kingdom Viridiplantae; phylum Streptophyta; class Magnoliopsida; order Vitales; family Vitaceae; genus Vitis; species Vitis riparia. Next base: position 15,551,080 of record NC_048439.1, read on the forward strand.
TTGTTTTGTGGCTGTTGCAACCCATTCCATGGCCTTTATTCATACATTAGCATTAAAATACAGCTACATAGAGGATTTGTTCTCAATCCAAATCCCCTCACAATCGCCTCGCATACATGTTGCATCTGAGTCATCCATTACATCAAACGCTTCAATTTGTGGCAATGCCCCTATAAAGGGATGGTGTTCAATCGAATTGTCAACAAAGTCTTCACCTCCTTCCATATCCAAGAAATCTTTTTGAGGAGTTGACAAAACAATCGACCATCTTGGATCAAGTTGGTCTTGCACATAAAATACTTGCTTAGCTTGGGATGCCAAAATGAAAGGATCTGATTTATGAGCAATTTTGCTAAAGTCAACTAATGTAAAGCCAAGATCATCAACTTTTATGCCATTTTTATTATCAACCCAATCACACTTGAAAACCGGTATCCTAAACATGGTATAATCAAGGTCCCAGATCTCGGTAATAATGCCATAGAAACAAAGCTCACCAAACACTGGATTTTGATCCTTTGCACTTGCGATTTGCATTGTTGAAGCTACAATACTAACTCCACTATTTTGGGTAGCTCATAAGTCATCTCGTTCCTTGGTATGGTATCGACACCCATTAATGACATATCCATGATATTTAGAGACATAATGGCTAGGACCATGAGCTATCCACTTAAGGGTTTCAGATATAGGTTCATTATTACCAATTCAGCTTCAATCTGTAATTATAAATAATAGTTATTATGCATGTTAAACATTAGTAAAAAGAATACTTCACATTTTAACACCATTCCAATACCTTTTTTCTCAACCAATAAGTAAAAGTCCGCAGGTGTTCATCCTGGAGCCACTTTTGTCTTTTTGATTGACGAGGATTTTTCAATTTCAACCATTCCATGTGCTCTCTATGTAATTATTTATAAGAAATTCAAAGTTAATGTCTTAAAGTTATTTTAAGTATAGACACAAATATTAAGTGTTAGTGGTTCTTACTCAATATAAGGTTGAACAATAGTTGTATTCTCTAAAACATAATGATGTGCATGTAACCACAAATTGGAATCAATTGTCACAACTTGACCTCCAGGTATTGGTGCCCCAACTTTTTGGTCAATGTTTGCACTAATAGGAATCCCAATCGCATCTACATTTGATAAATACTCTGTACAAAATTCAATAGCTTCCTCTGCAATATAGCATTCAGCGATACAACCTTCGGGCCGATTACGGTTTCGTACATACCCTTTCAAAACTTTCATGAATCTTTCAAATGGGTACATCCACCTTAGGTAAACTGGTCCACAAAGTCTCACCTCCCTTACAAGATGTACAGTAAGATGAAGCATGATATCAAAGAAGGAAGGTGGAAAGTACTTCTCAAGCAAGCATAATGTCACCACCAAATCATTTTGTAACTTATCCAGTGCAGACACATCAACCACTTTGCTACACAGAGCATTGAAAAAAAAGCTCAATCTGCAAATAGCATGCCTTACATGCTTTGGCAAAAGGGATCGTAATGACATTGGCAATAACTGTTGCATTAATGTATGATAGTCATGCGATTTAAGACCATAAAGCTTCAAGTCTTGCATTGACACAAGGTTTCTCATGTTAGAGCAATAACCTTCAGGAACCTTTAATTGTGATAAAGTTTGGCAAAAAACCTTTTTCTCCACTTTAGATAACGTATAACATGCAGGTGGGAGATAAGTTCGATTTGATTCAAACCTTGGCCCCAATTCACACCTTAAGCCCATCTCTAGCAGGTCTAGGCGAGAATTAAGTCCATCTTTCGTCTTACCTGGAATGTTGAGTAAGGTACCAATGATGCTTTCACAAACATTCTTCTCTATGTGCATTACATCCAAGCTATGACGAACATGTAGGTATTTCCAATACTCAAGATCAAAGAATATGGACTTCTTTTTCCAACAATTTGTAGTATTGACATTCAACTTGCCTCGGGAGTTTTTATTTTTTCCCCATGAATTAGAAATGACATCAATTTTCCTTAGGATTTCCTCTCCACTCAATGGTTGCGGAGGTGAGCTAAACTCTTGTTTACCATTAAATGCCTTCTTTTGTTTCCTAAAAGGATGGTTGCAAGGAAGAAATCTTCTATGACCTGTATATGAGTTCTTTTTCCCATGCTTCAATCTATGAGAGTATGTATCTTCCCCACATATGGGACATGCAAAATATCCTTTAACTACACAACCAGATAAGTTTCCATATGTAGGAAAATCATTGATTGTCCATAGTAGAACAACTCTTAATGTAAAGACCTCTTGCTGATGCACATCATAACATTCAACCCCTACATCCCACAACATTTTTAAGTCATCCAATAATGGTGCTAAATAAACATCAATGTCATTTCCAGGTTGTCGTGGACCTGATATTAATAAAGATAGCATCATAAACTTCCTTTTCATGCACAACCAAGGAGGAAGGTTGTAAATGACCATTATAATAGGCCAACAACTATGTCTACTGCTCATTGAACTATGAGGATTTATACCATCTGCTGAAATGGCAAGTCTAAGGTTTCTAGGTTCTGAAGCAAAATCAGGCCATCTGTGATCAACTAGCTTCCATGATGGGGAGTCAGATGGATGACGCATTTTACCATCAAATTCTCTTTCTTGAGCATGCCATATGAGGTCTTTTGCAATTTTTGGGGACTGAAACAATCTTCTAAATCTTGGAATAGGAGGAAAATACCACATTACTTTTGCAGGGACTCCCTTCCTCTTTTTAGTACCTGTTCCATCTAACTTCCACCTTGAAGTTCCACAAGTAGGACAAGAAGTTGCATCCTTCAACTCATTTCTATACAATATGCAATCATTGGGACATGCATGTATTTTCTCATATTCCATTCCCAATGTATTCAATGTTTTTTTTGCTTCATACATAGACAGAGGCAACTCATTGTTTAGAGGCAACATATCTCCAAGAATACTTAAAAGCTCTGAAAAGCTTTTATAGACCATCCATATCGTGCTTTCAGGTTGTATAATTTGACCAATGCAGATAACTTTGTAAAGTTTCTACAACCAGGATATAAAGGTTTTTGAGCATCTTCAAGTAATGTTTCAAACAATTTTGGGTCATTCTTACGATCATCATATGCAACTTGAACCATTTCTATTGTACTATCCACATCGTTAAATTCAACTGTATGATGCCATTCTGCCCTACTAGTTGGTGGTCCACTTGGAGCAGCGTCTCCATGCCAATACCATGTATGGTAACTCTGATCAATTCCATAGAAGAATAAATGTTCTCTAATTTTTTGAGGAGTGTGGAATATCATATTACCACACTGAAGGCATGGACATTTAATGGAGTTTTTATATGTGGAATATTGTAATGCAAATGCGATAAAGCTTTCTACCCCATCTGCATAATCCTTTGATCTCCTATCCTTTGACATCCAAGAACGATCCATTTGATGTACAAGAGATAAACACAACTCCTAGATACCACCAACAACTAAAGTTATTAATAAAATCCTATTAATAGGCTTAAAATATATAATCTACCAAATTAAAATTTCCCACATTGTCACAAAACTTAGACCAATCCAAAAAACGACAATGTGCAAGTCATCTAACAATAAGCAATATGACAAGAAACATAATTAGTATATTAGGTTATTCAATATTAGCATAAAAAATGGATCTTAGTTCATTCATGATGTTTGCTTTATTCATGAATAGGAATGAAAAGCAAGATCTAACTTTTAGTCTTCTCTTATATTATTGAATACACCAAGTTTGAAAATTTTAAAAACACATAACCACATGAGACAATGATACCATGAACTAAAACAATTAACGAATGGAACTAAGATTCGAATGAATAGAAGCAAGTGATTTATACATGATTTAGGCATTCTAACATCTCCAACATCCTTAATTTGGTGGTGGTTCCTATCCCATATAGGAATACAGAATCCCTATGTGTCAATTGCCAATATACTTAAATTCATTTTAAAGAAATTTCGGCAGCATTTCCCTATAGTTCTCCAAGTACACAAAATGGATAAGGCACAATATGTGACCTTGTCCAAATATGCACCCAGAGAACAAGAAGAAAGACTACCAAATTTTCTAAAAATTGAATTAAGAACAAGCAATTAACTTCATAGATATCATGTTTTCCTATACTGTCCAACTGGACAATTCAAACACATTTGCAGAGAAAAGATCTTTATCACATGGAAGACAAATTTAGTAGTTGTCAACTTGAAACTGGCTTAAATATACCCACATTTCACATTTTGACAACTTATTGTCTTAGTATGTAATAAGAGAAACTTCTGTCTCACAATGATACTTGAATGGGAATTCTAAGGTTTCATCCATGCATAGTTGATTAAAACTAAAACATAAATACTTATTAAAATATTACATCTAGTTATGTATTATAAATTATTCATATCAATTGCAATGGTGAGAATAGGAAAATATTGTTTGTAAGCATCACATTGTAGGCCTAAGTTCACAAACTTGGCTAAATCCATTAAAGACCCACTACATAAAGTTCATGTTAAAATTGGTTCATCTCCAACCCCCAAAATGATTTATCAAAGTTACTCATTTTTTAGAGTCTTGATTAATTAGATAATCAATATAGATACATATAATTTGTATTAATATAATATCATGATATTTTTTTCATTTTGTTTTTAGGCTTAGACTTGGGTAGATTTCCCAAGTAAAGCTAAAGTAGAGCTAAGTCGTACCTTGACATGTGTTCTACTTATGTTGGGGGTGACCATTCTAGTTTGTGGTCATAAGTGGGGTGTCAAATCTCAATTAGTTTATTGAATAGATGAACCAAGCATGACGTTATTATTAATTAGATAACATGTTGTGTAACTCATTTAAAAATGAAGTTGAATAGCATCTTTTGTAACATAAGCAATGAAGCCTATGTCAGATTGTGAAGCTTAAATTAGTAGTAAATGTTGCACTTCGCTTGGGATGTCGGGGATCGTACCCGACAACTCTCTCTTCTGGGTTTTTTCTTCTCCCTTCTTTTCTTTCATCTGTTCCTCTAGTTCTTCGACCTTTCCTCCTTGCTTACCTCTTCAACCGAAGGCACCTGCCTTTGCTGCCTCTTGCCTCTCCCAACCCACGAATCTAAAAAAACCCTAGCTTTCTCTCATATCTCCATTCATTTCCTTTCTGGTTCAGTTAGAGACAGATTTGGTAATGAAACTTAAGTGTGGGCATCGGGTATGGAAAAGGGTTTATTACATTTATCACTTTTTTTTTAATTGAAAAATGTGAGTAATTATAAAATGAACAGAAAATGACGCTTTTAAAAGCGCCAAGGTTGAGGTTCTCCTACAATGGCACTTAAAAAAGCGTCATTATTTGAAATTCATTGTACAATGACGCTTAAAAAAACGCCATTATTTAAAAACGCCATTATTTCTCCCATTAAAGCGCCAAGATAATGTAAGCGTCATTAATACCCATTTTTTAGAATAAATAATGGCACTTTATATAAGCGTCAAGAAAAAAAACGTCATAAATTACATTTTTTGTAGTAGTGTCATCATTTCTTTCCTTCTTGATTCTCTTGTATTAGAGCCTATTCTACCCTAAGCCATGGAAAACTTCATCGACAACCTCCATGGAGAACATTGCAAGAACCATCGGTCTCCGTTCAGTTTCTTTTCCTCATCCAATCTCATCCAAATTAGATAATAAAAACTTTTTGGTATGGCGGAAGCAAATACTAACAACGTTAAGAGGTCTTAAACTTCAACATTTTCTATCTGAATCAACAGTTCTACCCTTAAAATTCCTATCTTCAAGTGATGAACATCATCATCTCATCAATCATAAGTTTCAAGATTGGGAGCAATAGGAACAACTCATCATGTCATGGATTCTTGCATCCATATCAGATGCCCTTCTAACACATATGGTTAACCATACTTCAGCTCGGGTATGGAAGACTGTTGAACAATATTTTTCCACTCAAGTACGAGCTAAAATAACCCAGTTCAAGACTCAATTGCACAACACAAAGAAAGGTGATCTGTCCATAAGCGATTACCTTCTCAAGATCAGAAATATTGTTGATCACTTGGCTTTAGTTGGCCATAATCTTTCTGATAAAGATCATATAGATATAGCGTTTGAAGGACTACCTCAAGAATATGAAACATTCATCATCTTAGTAAGCTCAAGAATTGACCCATATGCAGTTGAAGAAATTGAAGCACTTCTTGTTACCCAAGAAACTCGCATCGAGAAAAACATCAAGATTCATGAATTCTCTGCTCCTAATTTAGCCCACCTGGTCACATTCAAAGGACCCTTAAATTTCAACCAAAGACCTGGCAATAAAATTTATAGCATGAACTCTTCTACATTCTCTGGAAATGGAATATACCACAACCGTGGGAACTCATCTCAATGAGGAAGAGGAAGATCGGGTAGAGGTTCTTGGAAAAACAACAATAAACCTCAATGTCAGCTCTGTGGTAGAATAGGGCATGTAGTCATGCAATACTATTACAGATTTGATCAAATCAGAAAGATTATGTGTTATCAGCTACATGTTCACACACCTTCACCACTCTGAAGTGGTCCAACACCTGACCACGTCCTCCACTAGCCATCTCACGTCCATGCGGTTAAAGGGCATGTTCTATAAACTACTCATAGTGTGGCAAATTAGAAGCAACGTGGTATGATGGGAAGCCACGGTTATATAGATCTCTCATGGTCCCGAACTCGTCTCTCTGTTGTTTTTTATCTTTAGAAATACACCATCTAAAAGGAGATATCAGAGTTTGGAAATCAAGGCTTGCACCGATTACGGTAACTCAAAACAATGGCTGGAGGTAAGTAGACGATTCTAAGTCTTTTTCAGATTTGATTCATGTTGCAAATGTTCATATACTTGGATCGAATATATATTGCATGTAATAATCTTACATTTGGTATCAGAGCTAACTCAATCTTGCCTCTGCCTTGGTATCTATTTTGCACCAGAATTGCTTAGTTAATGGTTTCTCTTCTAGTTGTAAGATACAGTCATACCCATGCTTGATAGAAACATCCATAAGTTGATATCTCAAATCACTGTTTTAAAAACGAAATATCCATGCTTGATAGAAACATCCGAGAAGCACAACCACTCGGGTTCCAACTCAAGGCATCTTCTCACGGCCAAAAGGTCACAACCTTTGATGCTTTCTATGAACCGGTACTTAAATGAAACACCTGAAGCATCACCACTCAGGCCCTTAGAAATGCTCAGGCTTCGACCGATAGTCTAATTAGTCCCCTAATAATAATAATAATAATAATAATAAACTGCACTAGTCCCTCCACCCCATGCCATAGGCCCACTCTTTGATGGTGGTGATGCCCACTACAAACAACACCAACCTTGCCACCACAGGCCACAGGCCTTCATCGTATCGATATTGGCGTGGAGGAGGTCGCGTAAAGGCAGAAGAGTCACCATCCAAACCAAAGGAAGTTCTATCCAAACTATCTCTAATGTGCTTTATGTTCTAGAATTAAATATTAATTTACTTGGTATGTGTTAGATATAAGAAAAGGGATATAAGTTTTTTTAATAAAAGATGGAGTTTTTCCAATACAAGATGAAAAATTGGGCTTGATTGCTCAAGTCAATATGAAGAAAAATCGAATGTTCTCGCTTTATCTCCACAATACTACTCATGCATGCTTCTTAACAAAATTGAAAAAGGAGGCATGGATTTGGCTTTGGTGATTTGAAAACTCTACAACAAAAGAAGAGGGTAGATGGTCCCTCTTATATGTGTGGAGAATGTGTTGTTAGCAAACAATAACATGATCCTTTTCCTAACAGAAAATCATGAGAGCAAAGAAGGTGTTGGAGCTAATCCATTCAGATATTTGCGAGCCAATAACTCCTACATCTAATGGAGGTAAATGATACTTTATTACTTTCATTGACATTTATTGTTGAAGAACATGTATTTATTTTTTTACTGAAGAAATCTGAAGATTTTATGACTTTCAAAAACTTTAAAGTACTAGTGTAGATCCTCCATTTTGTCCTCCTAGCATATGTCCTATTTGATATTTATTCGATACTTTACAGCAATTCCTTGGAGGCCCATTACTACTTGTGTAGCCTATCTTTTCTAAGTCACCTTGGGGACTTTGGTTGAGGGATTTATCTAACCCCATTGTGACTCTTGGCAACCCTATTTAGACTTAGAATCACTTAGGCACCTTAAGCCCATTTAGGCACCCTACGCCCATTTATATACACTTGGCTCATTAGGCACCACCTTAGGCCCATTTAGGCACCCTAGGCCAATTTAGGCACACTTGGCCCATTAGGCACCACTCTTGGCCCATTAGGCACCACCTTAGGCCCACGTAGGCATGCTTGGCCCATTAGGCACACTTGCCCATTAGGCACCACCTTGGGCCCATTTAGGCACCCTACGCCCATTTAGACACACTTGGCCCATTAGGCACCACTTTAGGTCCACTTAGGCACCCTAAGCCCATTTAGATACACTTGGCCCATTAGACACCACCTTAGGCCCATTTAGGCACCCTAGGCCCATTTAGGCACCCTAGGCCCATTTATGCACCCTAGGCCCATTTAGGCACCCTACGCCCATTTAGACACACTTGGCCCATTAGGCACCACTTTAGGTCCACTTAGACACCCTAAGCCCATTTAGATACATTTGGCCCATTAGACACCACCTTAGGCTCATTTAGGCATCCTAGGCCCATTTAGGCACACTTGGCCCATTAGGCACCACCTTAGGCCCACTTAGGTACCTTAAACCCACTTGGGCACCTTAGACCCACTTAGTCATCCTTGGCCTATTTAGGCACTCTAGGCCCATTTAGGCACACTTGACCCATTAGGCAGACTTAGCTTATTAGGCACCACCTTAGACCCACTTAGGCACCTTAGGCCCAAGTAGACACACTTGGCCTATTAGGCACCACCTTAGGCCTACTTAGGCACCCTAGGCCCAATTAGACACACTTGGCCCATTAGGCACCACCCTAGGCCCATTTAGGCACCCTAGGCCCATTTAGACACACTTGCCCTATTAGGTACCACATTAGGTCCACTTAGGCACCCTAGGCCCATTTAGGCACACTTGGCCCATTAGGCATCACTTTAGGCCCACTTAGGCACTCTAGGTCCATTTAGATCATTTTTTGCATGAATGCATGGTTTGCATGGCTTGCATGGTTGCATGGCTTGTCTGGCTTGCATGTGCTTGATTTTGTTTTTGTTTTTTTATCTATCTCTATTTATTAGTTTTATTCATTTATTTACTTATTTTTAGAAATTTCATGAGCTTAATAATCATATTCATTTTGTTTTCATTTATCTATGTATTAATTTATTTTGATAGAGAGTTGCTTGAGTTGATAATTCATTTTAGTTTTGCATGTAATCTATAATTTTAATTTCGTTTAAAATTACATATTTTGGATTTTTAATTCTTAGTTACATGTTATTTATTTATTTATTGTTCTAACCCTTAGTTTTCTTTTATTGGTATTTTTATTTTTCTTTTACTTTTTTATTATTTTTTTTGCATGGGATTCCATGTGCTCCATATAAAAAAGGGAAATTCTGATAGTTGGCTGGTGATTGGAATGAGAGGAATGGAGAAGAAAAGGAAGATGTGGTTTGAGAAAGGGAGAAAAAGACCATAGGGCAAGGAAAATTAGGATAGCTGACTGGTGATTGGAATGAGAAGGATGGAGAAGAAAAGGAAGGTGTGGTCTGAGAAAGGAAGAAAAAGACCATAAGAGAAGAAAAATTAGGATAGCCGGCTAGTGGTTGGAATGAGAGGGATGGAGAAGAAAAGGAAGGTGTGGTCTGAGAAAGGGAGAAAAAGATCGGGAAGGAGAATTAGGATAGTCGGTTGGTGATTGGAGAGAGAGGAAGAGAGAAAAGGAAAACTCAGCCAAAAAAAGGAGGAAAAAACCATTGGAAAGGAAAAAAAAATTTTGACAGCCGCATGAAAAAGAAAGGTTGAAAGAGCATAGAAGGAAATGGAGAAAAAAAAAAAAACCTTTTTTGGGGTGTCTTCCATCACCGTGGCTGGAGAAAGGTCGGACTAGAGTTATTGAGAAAGAATGGGATAAAGAAAGGAAGATGGACGATTGAGAGGGGATCGACAGCCGCATCATTTTGAAAGTGGGAGTAGGTGTAACCGCACCATTCAGACTAGGGGAAGTTTGGTATTTTGGGTTGAGGAGGAGGTGCAGCCGCACCTGGTTTTGGAAGAAGTAAAACTGCACCTTTGAGAGGATTTTTTTAGCACGTGGAGAGGGTGAGAAAGCACTCAGCTAGAGAGGTGAATGATGCACCATTGAGGGGATCAGCAGCCACACCAAGTGAATGAAGTAGAAAGGTGATCTAAAGAGGGTGGGTGTTTTTCATTCGGTAGAGGGGTGCAAGGTGTAACCACACCATTGAAAGGCAAGAACAGGTGCAACCACACTCGGAAGGAGGAGCAAAACCATTTTTTTTCTAAAGCATGAGAAGGTGCAGCTGCACCATTGAGAGACTTTTTCTAGAACAGTCGCACTGTTGAAGAAAAGATTTACAGCCACATAAGAGAGAGAGGGTGCGAGGGTCATTGGGGATCTTGATCCATATACGCACAACCTCTTATTTTTTTGGAGAATGGTGGTTGAATTCGAAGTCAGGATTTGGCATAGGCGACAACAACTGTGGCAACGTACTTGAATGGTGGTATATGCTGAGGGAACTTGAAGTGGCGGTGAATAGTTTAGGTAGAAGAAGATCGTGGTTGGAAGAAGGAGAATAGGATGCCATATCTAAGAACATCACCACCAGCTTTTGTAAGCGACCCATCTGCGAGAACACTTCGCATAAATCTCATAACACCATCTGTCTTGAACACCACAGCAGACGTGCGCCAATTGAGCCTCCATAGGTGACACTTCTGAGCATTCTACATAGAGAAGATTCATGCACATAACTTGATGTTTAAGCAATACACGACCCACACCACTACTCAAAAAAAGTAAGTTGGAACTCCGATTTATTTAAATCTTGATTTATTACATAAAAAAAGAAAAAATGTGTTGATCGTCATTGGGTTGAGGCTTCAATTTATTGTGTTAGTTTGATAGAGTTTGGCTTACTTAGTTTCGGTTTCGAATTTGTTAGATTAAATTAGAGAGGTTTGAGTTTAGATCGAAAAAGTTTGGGTCTAGTTTAGTTTCAGTTTTGGCCCTATTCATATACATGTGTTCTTCAAAATGTTGATAAATTTTATTTTGGGGTGCTTCCATTTAATTCTTAAGATTTTTAGAAATTTAAAATTTCATTTTGGTAAAATCCTTATCATGTTAAATTGATAAATTGTTGATCTGATTGGTTCCTATTAATTACCAAATTATAATAATTGGTTTTAGATAAAATCCATGCCGTGTTCTCAATTATTTTTTTATTAGTTCGGATAATTTTATTCAATCCTTGAGTTTCAGATTATTTTGTTCTGAATTTAATCCACACAATTGCCTTAGTTGTTAATGTTCATAATTGGTCTCATGTCTTTAATATCGTATGTTCTTTTTTTTTTTTTTTCTAAATTCGGGTGATGTCTTTAGGATTAATTTATTAGTTTGATTGATTCTTGCCAATTGTTAAAGTTGTCTATAATTTTAATTTTAGCCAAAAATCCATAATTATTAAGTTATTTAGAATTTTTGTTTTAATTAAAATCTAGACCTATTCTAAGTTATTAAGTTGCTAGTTTGATCTACCTTGCTAATTATTCATTGTTTAGAATTTCAGTTTTAGTTAAATCTTTGCATGTTCAAGTTGATAATTTTATTTAGTTTGATTGGTTCATATTTAATTCCTTACTTTCCAAAGTTTAATACATAATTGTTGATTGAATTGTTAGTTCTTTATTTTTGATACTTATTTTATAGGCACCTAAGGGAATTCTTGAGTTTGAATTTTCTTTTAGAAAAGGTTTTTATTTATTTATTTATTATTATTATTAAATTGAACCCACACCATATCCATCTTATCAAAGCCTTACACCTTTTGAGCCCACATATTTCATCATCTTACATGACCTTATCCTCTTCTCTTGATCAAAGGAGGATACAAACTAGTTTTAAGCTTTCTGGTTGAGCTTTCACATGCCTTTGGACCTTAGGTTCAACATTTTCCATGATGGTAGGGCCTGTCAGATTGTTGATATATTTGTGGTGATGTTTTCATGTTGACAGTTGACATGTCGTGTCTTGACTTGCTTACATTTTAGACTGAGAGTCTTGGTCAGTTTTTGTTTGGTCCCTTGTTTTAGTTTTGCTTTGTCAGCATAGTTTCAGTGTTGCATTGGTCTTGTTTAAGCATTTATTCATTGATGTTAGACTTTTTCATTGCATCATCATTGAGCATATCCTAGAGTGTCTTGTATGGTGACATTTTGTTGTCTTATGTTGGTTACTATCTTACATTAGGGCATACCCCCATTTTTGAGTTCATCAGATCTTTCGTAGGTTTTCTCATTACTCGATCTATTTCTTGATCTTTGCGAGTCGTCATACTAGGGCATACCCCCTTTAGCACTCTTTTATTAGGGCATACGCCATCTCTGAGTTTATTATATCTCTTGTTGATTTCATGGTCGTTCGACACATTTGCGGATACTTTTGAGTCTTTTACTAGGGCATACCCCCTTTTCATTGAGTTCACTATCCTAGTCACTTCTTTAAGGTTCTTTTGGGCATTTATGGTTGTAGACCACATTCCTTGTTTCTTGTTTTTGCTTTAAGTGTTTTCATTTGCAGATCGCATACTTCTTCCTTTTTTGTTAGTTTGTTTAGGGGCATCCTTCTATTGTCAATTTGTTTAAGGCATCCCCTTTCCTTTAGCTTATTTAGGGCATCCCTCTACCGTCAGTTTGTTTGGGGCATCCCTCTTTCTTCTAGTTTGTTTAAGTCATTTCCCATTTCTTTCAGTTTATTTGGGGCATCCCCTTACCGTTAGTTTGTTTAGGGCATCCCCCTTCTTTCAGCTTTCACCACCATAGATCAGACATCTATGGGCATTTCAGTTTCACCACCATAGATTTTCATCTATGGGAATTTCAGTTTCACCACCATAGATTTTCATTTATAGGCATTTCAGATTCACCACCATAGATTTTCATCTATGGGCTTTGATCAGTTATCACCACCATAGATCAAACATCTATGGGCATTTTAGATTCACCACCATAAATTGTGTATCTATGGGCATTTGTTACAATTATCTCACCATCATAGATCTTCATCTATGAGCATTTATTTCAGTTATCTCACCACCACATATTAGACATCTATGGGCATTTCAGATTCACCACCATAGAATTTCATTTATGGGCCTTTGTCAGTTTTCACCATCATAGATTTTCATCTATGGACCTTTATTGGTTTTCACCATCATAGATTTTCATCTATGGGCCTTGATCAGTTTTCACCACCATAGATCAGACATCTATGGGCATTTCGATTTTCGCAACCATAGACGCCTTGATCAGTTCTCACCACCATAGATTATCATCTATTGGCTTTGATCAGTTTTCACCACCATAGATTGTGTATCTATGGACATTTATTACAGTTATATCACCATCTTAGATTTTCATCTATGAGTATTTGTTTTAGTTATCTTACCACCATAGATTGGACATCTATGGGCATTTCAGTTGATTCACCACCATGGATTTTCATCCTTGGGCCTTTGAGATTATCACCACCACAAATTTTTATCTGTGGGGGCCTTTGAGAGTTTCACCACCATAGATTGGCATCTATGGGCATTCATGTTGTATCACCACTGTAGGTCTTCACCTATGGGCCTTCTAGTTTAGCGTTTAGAGTTAGCCTTTTAGTTTGGCTTCTAGAGGCATTCTTTTCTCAGTTTAATGTTTAGAGTCGATTTTGTCATTCAAAACCATAGTTATTGATATTCATGATCACTAGCATTACATGCTTTGCTATCATAATTTCAGATTTCATCTTACTTCTCTTTGTTGCATATGTGCTTCTCATTTCATTGTGATATTCTAGAGTTTCTTTTCATCTTTTGTGCAGGATGTAGCTCTATGAGCTCGTAGTATGTGTCTTGATTGTATTGTTAGATACTCTACCCCTTGTGTCCTCGTATGGTACACGTATGGTTTTTCCCTTTGTACTCATTCCTATGCTCTTTGGTGGTTCGACAGCTACTCGACTTTGCTATCGATTTTTGAGTCACTCTTGGAGACTTTTCAAGGGTACTCTAGGTCTATAGTGCAGCTCTAGAGGCATTCTGAGAGCTACCATTCTCTTAGGATTTTAGAGTTTTTTTTTTTTTTTTTTTTGTTCTTTGTTGGTTTGAACGAGTTTGTGTTTTACTTGTTTACCTTTAGGGGTCTTTCTCTTTCTTCGGTAGAGTTCACTTCATTCCACTCACTATTCACACTTTCTTTTCACTTTAGTGTTCATATTCCTTAACACTCGTGAACTCCACCAAAGAAGGGCATATTTGTAGACCCCTTCTTTTTGCAAACCAACTCCAGTGTTTATTATTATTGCTTTTATCAATAGCACCAAAGGGTATTTTATATCACCCCGGAGATGAGCTGAAGATATTTTTTTGAAGTGGGGGACAACTTCCATGAAGTTGCATGCATGAGACGCGTGGCAAGGATGTGACCACCCTGAGGCCATGGCGGCGATTGAAGCAGTGGAGCAGAGGAGTAGTTAGGGAGGGGGATGATTGAAAGGAGATAGCAGGAATGATGATTTAAGCAGGAGCAGTGAGCATGAGAAGCTTGCATGAAAAGAAAGAGCACAGGAGGTTGAAAAAATGGAGAAATTTTGGGCAAAGAGAAACAGAAAAACGGAGCAAGAGCGGTTGAAAGGGAAAATCGGGAGCTCTGTGCTGATTTTTTGGAAGAAGACACAACTCACTTGAAGCCAAGACAACACGGATTGGGAGGGGGCTCTTTAGGTGAGGTTTCCGTAATCTCCATGTCTTTCATTTCTTTTACACTGCTTTGCTCTCATTTTTAGTCGATTCTCTCAGCATTATTTGTTGTTAGGGTATGATTGCAAAAGATTATATGTCCTCTTGTTGATCTTGGATCGATTGTAAATTTCAAACTGTTTTGTTCTCTTATGTCTTTCGATTTAAATCTGATGATGAACTTGAATCTAGACTCACATTTGATGCTTGATGTTTGAAAGTTATATCCAGTTTTTTTCTTTGTTTAAGATTTATTCCAACTCCTTCTCTGCTTTAGGCCCATTGATTTCAGCATGAAATGAGGCCTTATTTAATGGATTGTTTGTTGCTTTGGGCATGCTTTGTTTTGGGCTATTACTTTCTTTGTTCCTGGTATTAGTCTGTGTCTGTGCATCTGGCATGCACCCTTGGTCTAAACATTGTCCCCTTGTTTTGCAAGTTGGAGTGAGTTTTCTTCCTATTTTTTCCTCGTATTCCTGTTGGTGTGCCACTTAGATGAATGCTTGTGGTCTGGTCTTTGCAACTATTTCTTCATACAAAATTTTGGAAGCACAGTTTTACGACTTTAGTGGGATCTAAACTTATGGGGTTGATGGAAAGGAGGTAGTCCAGTGACTAGATGGTATTTTCATGAGATGTTCATGAAACAAACTGGGTGAATGAAATGGGAGAGGATTCTGATTCTGATGCTGGCTTCGACCCATTAGATTTTCCTGAAGTTCTTGAGGCAATATTACAACCAAGAGTGGATGTTGTCTCCCCCACTTTTGTATGGTCATGCATGGCGACACAAAACCTTTGCAAAACCTTTCATCAAAGTTCGACTTCCATCAAATCTGGATCCCAAACCGAATGGCTCCACGCCAAAAGCCTTGTGACCAACCAGCCATACTTCTGACCTTCATACCCGAACATATCCATCACCATGCCCATTTAATCACCCATCATAACCACCTTCGACTGCCCCTTTTCCTCGCTCCGCAGACTGGTTTGAGCCATTCCGTCCGACAACCCATCAGCAGGTCCCTTTGTTCTTGCATTCTGAGACTCTCAAGCCTGGAGATCCGCCTTCAAATCCTGCGAATCCAAAATCATTGAGCAGTGCGAGGTCGGAGTAAGGATCGAGTGTACCGTCAGCGCGTTGAGTAGGTGCGGACCGCCTTGGTGGTGGGCTTTGTTTGGCTGAAGCCCCCCGAGCTTGGTGGAGAGGGAAGACTACGAAAAGCGTACAATGACGGTCTGTATTGCGGCTTCCAAGGAGATGTGTGCAAGACATTCTAAGGACAAGTGTTTGGGTCCATTCAGAGACGCGAGAATTGCAGTGACTGGGAAGGATTTAACGAGAAAGAAGAAGAGGGAGAAGAAGAGGGAAGTAGTGGAGTTTTTTTTTTTTTTTGGTATCCATGGGTGGGAAAAGAAATTCAATTGGATTGGAGAACTTGGGGTCTTGGGTTTTGTTGAAAGTGCAGCCAGATGAAATCGCCTCGCCGCTACCTTTGTTCTATTTGTGGGAGATGCATACTGAAGATGGATCATCATTGCGTTTGGGATGTGATTATTTTTGGGCCCAAACTGGTTCATGTGGGCTTTAAGCTCCATTTATTGAGTTTGGGCTTGATGAGTATATATTCATTTGGGTTTTATATGATTAGGTTTTACTGAAGGTTACTTGGCATATTTTTTTTTCTATTGCTCTAAGCCTTTGTTTGCTTGAGGTAGACCCCAATGGGCCAAGTGTTTGGCCCTCTTAATTCTTCATTTTTTTAATGTTAAAAATTTAATTTTTATAAAAATTCCATTCTCAAGTAACCTTCCAAAATACTCCTTTTTAAATTCCAATTTTCAAAACTTTCATTTTCAAATGCTTTTTCAAAATCCCCATTTTCAAATTTACTTCTCAAATCATTCTTCAAAATTCCAATTTTCAAAACTTCCATTTTCAAATAATTTTTCAAAATTCCAATTTTCAAAACTTTAATCTTCAAATATTTTTCCAAAATTTAATTTCCAAAATTCCAATTCTCAAATCATTCTCAAATTTACTTCTAAAAAAATTCCATTTTCAAATCATTCTTCAAAATTCCAATTTTTAAAACTTCCATTTTCAAATAATTTTTCAAAATTCCAATTTTCAAAACTTTAATCTTCAAATATTTTTCCAAAATTTAATTTCTAAAATTCCAATTCTCAAATCATTCTCAAATTTACTTCTAAAAAAATTCCATTCTCAAATCATTCTTCAAAATTCCAATTTTCAAAACTTCCATTTTCAAATAATTTTTCAAAATTCCAAATTTCAAAACTTTAATTTTCAAATATGTTTCCAAAATTTAATTTCCAAAATTCCAATTATCAAATCATTCTCAAATTTGCTTCTCAAAAATTCCATTCTCAAATCATTCTTCAAAATTCCAATTTTCAAATAATTTTTCAAAATTCCAATTTTCAAAATTCCAATTTTCAAAACTTTAATCTTCAAATAATTTTCCAAAATTTAATTTCCGAAATTCCAATTTTCAAATTTAACTTTCCAAACTTCCATTTTTTAAAAAATAATTTTTCCAAGTTCCAATTTTCATAACTTCTAGTTTCAAATTATTTTTCCAAAACTCCAAATTTCAAATTTAATTATGAAATTTTCAAATTTAATTTTCAAAATTCAAATTTCGAATAATTTTCAAAACTCCATTCTTCAAGTTTAATTTTCCCAACTTTAATTTTCAAAACTCTCGTTTTCAAATATTTTTCTCAAAATTCCAATTTTTAAATTTAATTTTCGAGACTTCAATTTTCAAATAAATTTAAAAACTCCAATTTTCTTTCAAATAGTTTTAATTCCACTCCATTTTTCAAATATTTTTTTTAATTTACAAATTTTGTTCAATTTTCGAATAATATTTCATTTTCCTTGATTTTATTTAATAAGCATGAAGGTAATTATCATAATTCCAAAATAATGGAATTTGTGGGATTAATTCATGCAAGATCAATTGAACTTTGGTGGAGGGCCCTACATATGAGTTTTCTCTTCTGATTGCTAACTGTTATACTTAATGAATATTGTCTGATCTTTGTCTTGCTCTTTAATATACATGCAATAATTTTATATTTGAGCTAACCTTATTTCCATGATAGCTTACTATTACTTGCTGCTAAGGTACGCTCACTCCCACTTCATTTATTTATTCATTCTCATGCTTGATTTGTTTTATTATTCAATCATTTCATTGGTATCCATTGATTTTCTTATCAATAGTCATACTTGTTTCACCTTATTTAGTAGAGACCCATTTTTAGGGGCTTAGATGGGCGTTACAGTCTTTATCGTACTTTTCCAATAAGTAACCTGACCCCTGAACCTAGACTCGGTTTTTCGTAGACCTGTTTTTCCTTTAGGAATCACATTTAGGGTTTTTATTTCTTTTTTTTCCCTTAAAAAATAAAACAAAAATAAGTGGTGACTCCAAGTCTTCTTTTTTTTTAAAAAAAAAAACAAAATTTCACCAAATAAATTATAAAGCGAGTCATGTCGTCGAGTGGGAACGCATGTGAAAAACATGGGTGCACACATATTTATAAATACTTAATTTTATTGATATGTTGAATATGTGATACTTAAGCTTTTGAAATGTATAGCATTAATCTCCACACAAATCTAGTTTGATCTAATGCTTGACCTTCTAATAAGGACACTATTCAATTGTATATTTTTACTATAATATGAGGTTTTGATTGAGGGATAATATTGTAAAAGTTCATTTAATGTATAACGCTTTTATTAGTATCATTTTTATTAAAATACTTTTATGAGAAATTTATTAATATTTGGTTACAACTCTAAAAAGTCCTCTTAAAGTGTTTTTTAAGTATATGTCAAGTGTTTATTCAAGAATTACATTTATGTTTGATTCCAAAAAAAAAACTAAGGAAATAAGAAAAATATTAATTAAATATGATTTTCTCATATGTTTGGATGACCATGATAGAAGATGAAGGAAAATAAAATATAATTAGAATTAATTAAAATCTTATATATTTTTAAATTATTTAACCTTTATATAAAAGAAGAAAATTAAATTAAATGAGTTTGAAAAAGTAAATAAATAATTTATTAACTTTGAACAATTTTTTTCTTTAAAATTGCTTTAATGTTTTTTTTTTAATTTTTTTAATTATTTTCCTTCAAATTTTCTAATAACTAAACATATGGTAAAAAAATTTCTAAACTTTTTATTTGTGATTTTAAAATAAAATGCAAATATAATTAGAATTAATTAAAACATTATATATTTTTAAATTATTAACCTTTATATAAAAGAAGAAAATTCAATTAAAGGAGTTTGAAAAAGTAAATAAATAATTTATTAACTTTGAACAATTTTTTTCTTTAAATTTGCTTTACTTTTTTTTTTTTATATATAGTTTTTTCTCTATTTTTTTCTTAGCATTTTCCTTCAAATTTTCTAATAGCTAAATATATGGTAAAAAAATTTCTAAACTTTTTATTAGTGATTTTAAAATAAAATGTTTTCAAATATTAGAAAATGTTTTTATCCCTTTCAAAATCACTAGTAAATAGCTATGAGTCTAAATCCTAGTTGTAGCTAAAGGAAACATGTTAATCTGCCCAATCAAATAGTGGGCTTGTTGCTTTAATTGAAAGGACTATATGTTGCCTGTGTTTTAGAAATAGTAACTAGAGATTGCATTACTAGGATGATACATAACTCTAACTTATGGTGTATAAAAACCTCGTAATTTATGGTGTATAAACCTCATTAAACTTGATTCTTGGAATTCCTTTATTTTTTTAGATTTGAAATAGAAAACAAATAAAAACAAAAACAAATAAAGGATTGATGCTCCAAAATTTGAAAAATAAAGTAAAATTTTGGCTTGACAATATCATTAATTCATTGAGCAAATCACTTATATTTTTTAGCCCTAATGATTTAAATTTATTTTTATTAGTCATTTTCTATGATTGACATTACTCAAAGTTAAAATTAGAGTTATTTTAGATGAAATATTAGCAATTCAACAACAGGGTTGTATTTGGGTGTCTTGGAATGAACCAAGTCTAACTCAAACAATCAACTTGAGCCCAATCTAACCTACTCCAATATGAAATACTAAATCCAACTCAGTCCACCTCATCTTTCTAAATTTAGGTTGGAGTTGATTAAATTCAGATTGATTGAATTGGATTTAGGTTATCGTGTAGTATGATTCAACGTTGATTATACCAAAATTAAAATTATGAATAGGCAAAATTTCAAGATAATAAAAAATAATATAAAGATAGATTTATATATCTTTCTAGAAAATGAAAAATTACATGATATAATTATAATTTTTGTTTTTCCTTTCAAATCTAAAATGAAGATGAATAAAATAAATATATTGTATAATATAACATAAACTATAAATATTATAAAAATATTAATTGGGTTAGTGTTTGAGTTGGATTGTTCGAACCTTAATCCAAGTTTAACCCAAATTGAGTTTAAGTTAAAATAAAATAAAAATTGCTCAAACCCGACTTGAATATTAAAAATTATTGTTAAAACTCACCTAGTGATTGGGTTGGATCAGCCCACCCACCCAAGTTGTGCCTTTCCAATATATTTCTAAAGTTTCAATAGCAATGGAACTCTCAAACTAAGATACAAATTGCATGTAAAGCGATAACTACTACTTCAAAACTTGATGTATACATTATTGACTTACTACAATTTCAGATAAATTTGTTTATACCTTTTGAAATTCCTTATTTTTTTTTCTTTTTTCTTTTTTATATACTTATTAGCTATCTAAACAAGACTTTGTCACTAGTCTTTCTAATTTAGATTTCAAATAATTTTTTCCATTTGTTTTATAGAACTAGTATTTATGTCATATCCTTAATTAATTAGAAAAAAGACCTTGCCTTGAGTTTTGTCATGGATATATAGTTGATTTTTTTTTCAAAACTAATATTGTGCAATTTTTATTCACATGTGGGCAACGATATCATGACTTTCAATGCATGTGCATGTTGTGTGAACAAATGAGATATTTATTTATCTAACTTATAAACATGATACTATGGATGTGTATATTTAAATGTTTACAAGTTTTTATTCAAGTTTTGTTATGAGTATTAATATAGTGATAAAATAATATGGTGAAAATTGTTTAAAAAAATTGGAGTATTGGAGGAAATGAAAGAATATGACAGTGTAGGGATCAAGAATAGTTTATATAATTAAGAACATGTAATTAGTTCAATCACCAATGGATGCTTTAAGATTGCTAAATGACTTGGTTAATACATAAAATAATATGTAATAATTATTTTTTATATTAATTATTTTTATTTTGCTTTCCTATTCACTAAATTAGTTACAGTTTTGTTTAATATAAACAAGATAAATGGCACGATTAATATCCTCATCCCTATTGAAACATGTACATATACCACTTTCATATCAATGGTCAATTCCAAACTTAAGGATTAATTTTTTTTAAATAGTCCAACATAATTTTTAATATGTTTTTCTAAGGTACTACCAACATGTTGTATTATATTGTCTAAAATTAATCACTTTTTTATATGCCTTAGTGAAAGGAGTAGTATCTAACTATTGATGGTAAAGGTTTTAAGTTTATAGTATAAAACATTATTGCCAATAAATTGTCTTTCTAAATATTAAAGTTATTAACGTTTTAACCAATTGTTCAACATTAACCCTTGTAAGAAAAAAATATAAAAAAAAAACAATAAATATTATCAAGTAATCATCAAGCAATCGTGAGTTTTTGCTACAACACTTAAATCATGTTATAGTTATTGCATTCTTCTTTAACACCACTTTGTGAAAGCCACTAATATTTTCCACAACACCTTAAAACTCCTTTTAGGCAAACATCTATTTCCTAAAGCTCTTTTTAGTGCTTTTGAGAGATGGTGCTTTTAGATTTTGAAAACTCAAATATGAGAATTAAAAACAAATTCTCAAAACAAAAACATGAATAAAAATATGTATAATATCAATATTATGAAAGTTTTATAGACCATAATAACGTAAATCTTTGAATCAAATTTAGAAATGTGCACATGTTTCTACTTTCTAAAATAATATTTAAATTTAAATAAAATGTCTAAAATTCAAGAAACTTTTTAATAGATATATAAGTGCTTTAGGAATATATTTTTTTTCAAGAAAAACCTTTTTAATTTTTTATTAGATGCAGAATATTGAAGGACTTATCTATATCCAAATTTTAGAGCCATATTGTCTCCTAAATGAAAATTTTTCAACGTAATCCCTAAAAAATACTAATTTTTTATTTATTAAATCAAATGATTCACTCAAATAATCTAAATTCACCTTGGATTGAAATCCTCATTAGTTGGGAATGGATATCCTAATTCTCAGCTAATATTTCTTTTTTGTTGCTCCATATTGTAGAAAAATCTATGACAGCGCCATTGTAATACCAATAGAAATATGATACAATGTCATTTTATTAACAAATATTGAAATTCATCAAATAGCAACAATAAGTGTTAGTATCTCATTTCCTTCAATAATCTCCTTCTAAATGATTGTTCCTTAATTTATTGAAAAATATAAATTACCTTGCCATGCCATCGTCTAAATGTACATGTAAAAACTCACAATCAGTTGGAAATTTTTTTTTTAAAAAAAAAATGCAAGCAATCCTCAAGAATGATAATAAAAATATTTCAAAATGTCCAAATAAATTATCAACAAGATGATAAAAAACTTTCATCATATCCAACACATGATTTACTAGTATTGAACAAAGAATTACTACATCATGATTAATGTTAGTGACCTTGATGCTCGCTACATGGGTCACAAAGGCTTAGAACTATGCATTGCACCACCCACTAAAGAAAAGTGCAAATTGAATAAAATAATTGTGTCTAAATTTCTAAGTTAAGCATAGTATTCAAAACATCTATAAGCTCCTTTAACCCAAAGTGTGAAGTTGAAGACCTTAATGGCAAAAACTTTTACATCTATGTCCTATTAAACCCTTCACCTAAGGGTGGTGAAGAAAGTCTTTTGGTAGGGACAATTTTTAGAGTTTTTGAGGAATTTAGGGCCTTAAGCTTAGCAGGTTGGATTTAGAACAAACAATTGATGATGGAACTTGAATAAGACAAATTATCTACATTTTTGCGAGGTGAGAATTGTTAGTGTCCATGCTTAGGTTTGGATGCATTCTTCATTTTATTTTGTTTTTTGTGTCATCAACATTGCTAGGGGGTAGCAATCCCTCGGTTGGGGGTGTGATTAATGTCATATATTGCATGAAAATAATGGTAAAAATCATGTCTTATGCTTGATTTTAGCATTAAAGAGCTCTCTAACTAGTCCATTGTGTACTTCCTTGTGTATGCTAGGTTTTCTCACATTCTTCACTTATACATGTATATGCAACTATTTTGATGAATAATGATGGTCTTGGGATCCTCTAAGGACATCCTAGAAGCAAGAATGGGGTATGAGTTTAGCCAAAGGATCAAAGTCACATGGAAATCAAATGTGCTGTCCTATTTTGACTAATAAAAAAGGTTTAATTTGCTTGAAGGGGTTAGGGATGTCCAAATGGGTTCAAATGATTTTTGTTTTTTTTTTTTTTTTAAAAAAAAAAAACTCTAGAACCCTTGAAGATCAATTTCACTAGTTTTTGGAAGCTTTGGATGTCATTTACCTATGTGAATAAATTAGGAAAGACTGTGTAGAGTAGTGAAGGTGCAGAGAGGGAGAGGAACTTTCTTGTGGTATTGGCGCCACACTGGTGCAGCAGTCGTCCCACAATTGAAGCTACCACCACTTTTGATTGTGAGCAAGATGAGCCATTGGAGAAAGTGGTACCAGGGTAGCACCAAACCCGTTAGTGCAACCACTTTCGTCAGTGGTGCTGCCACTTTTTGCTAATGATACGAGGATGAACAAGAGGCACTTTTGTAGACGTTTCCAAGTGACCATTGATCCCCCACTTCACACATTGGATGCCTCCACATGGTACACTATATAGGGCCTGATTGAGAATTTAGGTTACCTCATTTTTTTTTTTTTTTTTTGTGCATATTCTAGATGATTTTCCATAATCTAAACTCATTTCTTTCACTTGTAATTGAATATTCTCTTTTCATGTCTTAGATTAATGGATTGTTAGATCTAAATCTTGGATTTCAATGTTTGTCTTCCCACGGTCTGTTTTTGTTCCAAAATTTAGTCTTACTTTCATGTCTTTTAAGTCATAGAATAGGTTGAGGAAAGGGGACCCTAGGGTCCTCTCTTTTACCCTTGGAATGATCCTCTAACTTTGGGTGATTATTGATTTAATCAACTTTTGATTTGCTCCTCTGTATTTTTTTATTTTTTATTGAAGTTATCATACTTTGATGTTTGGAAATTGAAGATATGGGGCCCTTCGAAGGTATCTCAAGTGCTTAATGATCATTTTGACTCGAGAAGACCATTAGAGAGCCTTAACTATTGCAGTTTGGCAAGGAAATGGGTAATGGCAACTTTAGGTATTTTATTAGGAGGCTTAATTTATAAGTTCGAGTCTTTAGATTTAAGTAAATTGTGTTTTACTGAAAATATTCTGGCCAAGAGAAACCATAGTTATTCTTGGTTGAGTTTCTCGACTTGAGGATTTTTTCATGGTAAGGAAGGAACCCAAAGGATCCTCTTCTTCTCAACATTTCGTTAAATTTTGTTAAGAGAAGTTTTAAATCAAGTTCACTTGGTTTTTCCATGCTTTTCACAAAAATTTATCAACCTCTTTTCTCAATCAATCGAAAGAAAGAATTTGCCTCAAAATCTAGCATTCATTTTCCAAACCTTTCCATTTTCCATACGTTGGGAACCTCATTTTGACACACATCCGGGAGTGGCCACAATGCTTTTACTCTTTAGAAATGAATAAAATTTAAGTCTATTTGTTTCATCATTTCTATTTAGTTTCTTTCATCCCTTTCATTTTTATAATCATCTTTATAATTATAATAATATGTAAGCACTTGTAATGGAGACCCTATTGGACTAAAAACCTTTATAATTCATCAGAATTTTGTTCTGCGAAGGTTAAAAGCATTTCTTAATGCTTGGAATTGGTTTTTTTACTGAAGTCAGGTGTTTGAAAAAAAAATTTATAAATCAATTCTAAATATTTCAAGAAATACTTGAAGCGGGTTTATGGATTAGTATTTGATACATTGTTCTCCCAAAATCAATTGTGTATAATGTATTGCATTATGGGAAAAAAATCTGAATTTTTTTGTATCCAAATAATAATAGATTCTAACTTAGAAGTTATATATATATATATATAAATATAGCCATCTAAATAAAATAAAATAAAGAAAACTAACCTTCCAAATGCAAAAAATTAAAAAGATGACAAAATTTTTGTGTAGATATATAGCTAGAAATATGATATTAAATGCTAAAAATGAAACAAAAATATGATGTGACAATAAAAATGAGAAATAAAACGGATGCATGAACTATAAAATATTAATTACTTAGGCGATATAAAATATGATTCCAAATACAAGGACAAAAAATCATGAAAACATTCTCTTTGGCTTGACTATAATATGCATGGCATGAAATGCTAGTGATTAGAAACAAAATTTGAGTATATAAAGTGTTATTTGAGAAGATAATAAGTGAATAATATAAATTATTTTAACTAATATTTTATCTTTCTAAAAGTTTTAACACTTTAATCCTTATTTGGACCTTCTAACTTCAAAAATAAATAAATAAATAAGATTTAAACTTGTTTAAGGGGGAAATTGAATATTAGAATAAACTATGAAGGTTGAAAGAATAACTAAATTCCTCAAAGGAATAATGGATTGATTGAATAGTTGGCTTGATTGCACGTTGATTTTACTAATTAATCATACTTCACTTTTATACAATCCATAAAAATATAATGGATTCAAAATCTTACCTTTTTTACTTATATTTTCTTTTATAAAAAAAATGCATGAATAAATGGTTTTGAATGAGAAAAATTTATAATCTACTCTTTTTGCTAGGGAAGCCGAACAACATGAATATTACATGTTTCTTCAAACATTCAACGAACCCAAGTGATACAATTTAGTTTAATAGCATTCTCAATGTGTATAATAGTTGAGAAGCCACTTCAAAATTTTAACATAATCTAAATGCAACGCATTTTCATTCAATTTAATATCAAGAAAACAAATCATGGTCAAGGAGCATTGACTCTATTACCATTTTATTTAATTTCCTCCAATACTTCAATAATCAATAATACTTTTATAATTATATTAATAAGGATTTATTGATAGAGATGAATTTAAACAATTCTTTTAACCTACCATGCATGAATTAGTTTCAAGATATTTATAACTTTAACAAACGTATATCTCATTCCTCACACAGTATATTTGTGTGTAAGTCATAACATTTTTACCTTCAAATGATGAATGACAAGTTACATAACCATAAATATTTTCATTAAAACAAAAACCAGTAATTTAAATACAAAAAAAATTAAAAAATAAAATAAAAAACTCCATAACAAATGCTTGTCTTACTAGGTAAAAATATGGTATATAAGGCTAGTATACATAGAGAATGCATGTAATTCAAAGGCTTCAAAAACTCATAACAAGTTTCTATAATAACTTTGCATAAGAGGCTTAGTAATGAGAAAAAATAGTAATTTAACCATAGGAAGATATGAGATGAAACGATAACAAATCATTTATAAGTATTTAGTTAACCTGACATCTAGTCTAACAATTAACCTTCTTGCATTAATAGTTAACCTTTTTTTTTTTTTTTTGGTGAGAGATGCATTGAATTTATCATAAATTCAATGCACCAATCTTTATGTTTCAAAATTTCACAGTATTTAACATAACTGAGATCCTACTTCCAATAATTAATATTTAATATTTGAACTAAGGCTCAAGTAATGGCTTTAATGGGCCATTTTGGGTGGGAGGGCTTGGACAATGATCGATTCACATTCATTTCCATAAAAATACTGGTAGAATCAAATTCTAATAATTGTTTTATTTTTAATTTTTAAAAACAGAAAGGAAGAGTAAATCATCCAACGTTCAAATATAAGTTAACAAAAAGTGTTTATTAAGTTTTGCCTTCTCTTTTATTTGATTTTAACTTTTTTTTTTCAATGGAATCCTCAGTCCAATCTCTCTACTGAAGTATCCCACACTCCTTTGGATATAACATGTGGAATTTTATTCAATCAGTCCACAAAGTTCCTCCAATAGCTAGCAAATGCCAAATTTTGGGGATAGTAGAAATCCAAGGAATAAAAGGTTTTCTCAATGGAGAATTATCTAAGAAAAATATCAAGGAGCAAACTCTTCGACTAAAGGTGCTAATGAAACCATTGTCAAAGTACATCTACTCAAAGGAAAAGTAGACCATATTTCAATGCATTGGAATTTTTAGATTTTGTTAGACGTGCAATAATTCAACTCCCTATAAATGATGACTCAAGAATGAGCCCAAAATTGGAGTATATGCATCAAGATGTCTTGGAGATGAGCATTACCTTGAGATGAATGTGTGTATTACCTTGAGACGAGTGTAATGTCCAATGTCATATCTTGACCCCAATGAGTGTCCATTGGTTTTTAGATATAGGTTTTGGGTAGGCTCACGAGTACATTGTTTTGAGGGAGGGGTTATTAAATATATACAATAATGTTTCTTCCTAAGAAGTGATGCATGGTTCAATAAATGATCCAAAAAGGAGTGTATATGCTATAGGGAACCATGGGATGAGTGAAATGAGTGTGATTTAACTTTGAGATGAGTTAGATGACTATGATTTTGAATACCAATTGATTTTAATATAAGATGATTAATGTTGCACAGTGATCAATTAAAGTAATAGGATATATTATCCACCCTTTTTTTTTAATCATTTTTATATGGAATATGTTAATTTCATGTTAAGATATGAGATACACATACCATATTATCATAAATTTATTTTTTTATCAAATTTTTAATTTTTTATATATTTATTTTATAAAATAATTTTTTTATTATAAATTAAATTTATGGTTAAAAAGAAAAACTAAAAAATATTTATAAAACAAAATAATAGTAATATTTGATACATAAATTATTTGTATATATTGAATAATATAATGTATAAAAAAATTATTTATAAAGATTAAATATTTTAATAATAAATATTGTTAAATATAAGAGAATTTTCATTTTTTAAATAGAATATATTGGAATGTGATCGATATAATTTTGATTTTAAACATTAAAAATAATATGTATTCTATATTATTTTTTTTATTCACTTCACAAATTAAATATAAACATAATATAACATAATATATATGTCAATTGGATATGCTACCTTAAAATTCAATGGGATATGATATCCTTGGATATACATATCTTATCTTATCTTATCTTATTCCACCAACCAAACATAGTCTTAAGGTAATGACTGATGTTGGAAGCTTTGAGAGGGTTGTAATGGTTGTGGCCTACTATATCATTGGAAATCAATTCAGAGAAATCCGGAAGAGTTAATTCTACACAGAAGAAACCATGCCTTGATGAACATTCAAACGAGTTTTGAGAGAAAACAACCATTCTTCCCTACCATTTTCTTCATATCTTTCATTGCAGTGCAACCATGGATTTCCTCATCTTTTTTTCTGGTATTCCTGTAAAAAGCAAATATCATATAAAGCTTACACAAAAATATCCAATAGAGTTTTGTTTAACAACAATCTTAATCAAATTTTCCCCTACCATAGAACCTTCAAAGAACTCAACCAATTCAATTTCTATCATCTTCATTTCACCTTAAATTTGTTAAACAATAATGGATTTTCATTTTTATAGAACAACAAATCAAATAATCTCTCATCCTATGTTTTAAGGAGTCAACTTTTTTCTAAAGTGCAATTCATTCACTTAATGGATTTGCAGACTTTGAAGGTGGATCTCCAGGCTTGAGAGTCTCGGATGCAAGAACAAAGAGACCTGCCGATGGGTCGTCGAACAGAATGGCTGAAACCAGTCTGTGGAGCGAGGGAACTGGGCGGTCAAAGATGGTTATGAAGGGTGAATAAATGGGCATGGTGATGGGTATGTTCAGGTATGAAGGTTAGAAAGATGGCAGGTTGGTCACAAGGCTTTAGGCGTGGAGCCATTCGATTTGGGATCCATATTTGATGAAAGTGGGACTTTGATGGAAGGTTTTGCAAAGGTTTTCTATGGCCATGCATGGCCATATAAAAGTGGGGGAAACGGAATCCACTCTTGGCTGTAATATTACCTCAAGAACTTTAGGAAAATTTAATGGGTCGAAGCCAACATCAGAATCAGAATCCTCTTCCATTTCATTCACCCAGTTTGTTTCATGACCATCTCATACAAATACCATCTAGTCACTGGAGTACCTCATTTCCATCAACCCTAGAAGTTTAGCTCCCACTGAAGTCATAAAACTATGCTTCCAGAATTTTGTTTGAAGAAATAGTTGCAAAGACCAAACCACAAGCATTCATCTAAGTGGCACACCAATAGGAATACGAAGAAAGAACATGAAGAAAACTCACTCCAGCATACAGAACAAGGGGACAATGTCTAGACCAAGGGCGCATGCCACATGCACAAACACGGATTAATACCAGGAATAAAGAAAGTAATAGCCCAAAACAGAGCATGCCCAAAGCAACAAACAATCCATTAAATAAGGCCTCATTTCATGCTGAAATTAATGAGTCTAAAGCAAAGAAGGGGCCGGAATAAATCTTAAACAAAGAAAAAAAAACTGGATATAACTTCCAAACATCAAGCATCAAATGTGAGTCCAGATTCAAGTTCATCATCAGATTTAAACCGAAAGACATAAGAGAACAAAATAGTTTGAAATTTGCAATCGATCTAAGATCACCAAGACAACATATAATCTCTTGCAATCATACCCAAACAACAAATAATGCTGAGAAAATCGACTAAAAATGAGAGCAAAGTAGTGTAAAAGAAATGAAAGACATGGAGATTATAGAAACCTCATCTGGAGAGCCCCCTCCCAATCCGTGCTATCTTCGCTTCAAGTGAGTTGTGTCTTCTTCCAAACAATCAGCACAGAGCTCCCAGTTTTCCCTCTCAACCTCTCCTGCTCTGCTTTTTTGTTTCTCTTTGCCCAAAATTTCTCCCTTTTTTCAACCTCCTGTGCTCTTTCTTTTTCATGCAAGCTTCTTATGCTCCCTGCTCCTGCTCAGATCATCATTTCCGACTATCTCCTTTCAATCATCCCCCTTCCCAACTACTCCTCTGCTCAATTGCTTCAACTGTCGCCATGGCCTTAGGGTGGTCACATCTTTGCCACGCGTCTCATGCATGCAGCTTCATGGAAGTTGTCCCCCACTTCAAAAAAATATCTTCAGCTCCTCTCCAGGGTGATATAAAATACCCTTTGGTGCTATTGATAAAAACAATAATAATAAACACTAGAGTTGGTTTGCAAAAAGAAGGGGTCTACGATATGACTTATAAGAAAAGAAAATTGGTATACAACTTTGACTTGGGAAACAAATATTATAATAATTAAGTGTTAGTAAATATTTGGACTTTTGATTTTTATTTTAAAGAATAATTTGACAATAAGGAAAGTTTTCAATCATTCAATTGGCTCATAAGTTGGCGACAATGCCGAGACTTCTTTCACATATTTAAAATGATACTATACGGGGAACTATACATGTTATAAATACCATTAATGTATACTTAGAAAAATGTTTTCAATTCTTGTAACTAGTCTAGGAGCTTACTATACTTATAAGCAATGGTTAACACAGTTGTTTAACTACAAATAAGAAATATGAATATATCTTTCTTACATATATTTTCTTAAAAGTGAAATATTATACTTATAATATTAGTAAAATTAAAAATACCAATATATTTGCATTTTATTAAAGGTTATATAAAATATTATTAACTTTTCAAATATTAATTTTTTTAATTATTTAAATACTTTTAACTAATTGTAATTAATTTTAATTTTAATATTACATAAATTATATATTTATGACATTTTAATAATAAATAAGTTATATATTTATCGTATCACATTCATATTATAGTCAATCATGATTTAGTAACTTTTTTGTTCAATACTAGTGAAAATAATTACTTTCACATGATGGAATATGATGAAAGTTTTTATCATCTTGATGACAATTTATTTGGCCATTTTGAAATAACATTTGTATCATACTCAAGATTTCATGTATTGATATATTTTTTCGTACTTATTATATTTTTTACATCTGAATGAGGATTTTCACCTCTAAGTCATAAGGATTTCAATCCAAGGTGAATGATTTGAAAAAAAAGAGTATTTTCACCTCTGAGTGAATGATTTGAATAATAAAAAAAAAATAAATTAGTATTTGACAATGATTTTTTAAAGTGTTTTTGGTCTTTCTAACACTTAAATAATAAAAAATTTCAAGTGTTAGAAGGGTTAGAAACACTATGAAGCATTGTCAAACAGGCTCTAAGTATTTATTACTGATTTTGTTCAAAAATTTTAGTTTAGCCATTATCACTCTAAAAATTGTACATGGGTAAGTCCTCCAATAATTTGTATCTAATTCTGTGTCTTATTTTCTAATGTATACAAAGACTCATTAAATGTTCTCCCATCTTACAACTTAGATCTAACCTTTCCTTAATCTTCATACCTTAAAGAACTTTTTTTTATTCAATGGCAACATTGAACTAAAATTACCTATGAACTTTATTTATTTATTCTTCTTGTGGCAATTGTCTTTTGTTACCATTTTTTTTATATGCAACAAAAAGTAAATACATATGGTAATTATTTCTCCTATAGACAAATTGATCCCCTTTTACTCCCTTGATAGTTACCGAAAGCTTAGGATGATTAGAGGAATAGAAACCCTAATTAAGCTTGAGCAATAAAGAAAGTAATGATGAAGATAAGTAATGTCCAAGATGAAAAGAGAACTTATGTTAATGATGAAGTTTTGAAAATTTATTACTACAATAATAATATGTGATACTTCTATTTGAACTTACCTAAGGCAAGATGAAAAGATTTCTATTAGTCTAAGAGATTTTTCTTACATTAAACTGGAGCTCATGATTCCATTTACTTTCATCTCTCCTAAATTTTATTACTAAATAATTAATAAGTTCCATAACCTAACAAGTTGTGGAAAAAAAAAAGATTTGTGTACAATAATTTTGATTTGATTTGTATATAAGTACTTTCTTTTTGTACATAGAAAAGAAAATGATATAGGTGGAGCAACAAAGGCGGGGAAGGCATAAGCACATAATTAAGGATATAGACTCATGAATATCTCCAATCTTCCAAAGTCTAAACAAGGCAAAACCTAATTGTCAATTGAAAAGAATAAATTGCTTAATTTACTCTTAAACAATAATACAACTTGCAAACCTTTTTTCTTTTTTCAAAGGATTTTTTTTTTGTTTTATTTTGAATATTTTTTATAAATATTTGTTCATAATTGAATATAAAAACGTCTCCTATACCTAGTTATCACTTCACCAAATACTACATATATCTAAACTCAAGTGATTTATGTCTTAAATTAAAAATGATTTACCTTGTATTATTCTAAATAAAATTACAACTCATGATACATATAAATATGTTTTACTAAGTAGGCCATTTTGACAATTCTACTTGGTAATGAGATGGATGTCTCTGTCAATGAGAACTTTTCTACCAATTTGTCTCTCATATTCTATAACCTTTCAAACAATATTCAATCTAAAAAAAAATCAGCAACAAAAATAGGTGATTCAATGTTGATAACAAAGTACTTGCATAGACTAATTTTATTAAAGTAATAGTCACAATAATATTCAGTTTATAATATAAATGTTAGTAAAGGAAAATAATTTAAATGGTCATTCATTTCATACTTTTCATGCGGTAGATCTATAAGATTAAATTTTCCATAATGATAAATAGTTTATTTTCACATTAAATTATCACAACTCTAACAAGTTTGCCATATCGATCTCTATCCCAACAAGGCCTACTCACTAAATACCCACAATAATAGCAAGAACACAAAGTAGAAATGACTAAAAATCAATACTTGTTCACCTCAAATAACTAGAAAAATAATTTTAAAAAAAAAAGGCTAAAATGACTAAATGGAAGAACATGATAAAGATGTGCTTAATTACTTAATTGAGATAAGGATTAGAGGTCAATTGACCACAAACTAAAGAACATCAAATCTCTTAAAATTATTAGATCCATCCCCAACAATGGTGATATAAATTGACTAAATTCTTAGCCCAAGCATAGCTAATGATATAAAATAGTGAGATTCCCTATTTTCCAAGAAATACTCTTGTTTAAAAAAAGAAAAAAGAAAAATTGTGGAACTGATAGAAAAAAAAAAGTTTCATTTTAGATTTTATATGTTATGCCTTGGAAACAATAATAATCTTTTTAAACTCAAATTTTTTATTACTTCTTTCCCTTCCAACCTTCTGTCACGAACTAAATAGAGTACAAAAGTATTCTTTACCAAAACCTCATTGAAAATAATTCATGAAATCTATAAAGGATTATGAACACTCAAATTTAAACATTAATTGAACTATAAAGGCACGATAGCCCTAAGAAAAAAGAATTATATTCTTATAAATTTCAACAAAGGTTAATATCAAAAGAAAGAACCTTAAGAAGATTACCACCTAAACCATTTACAACCTTAAGGTTGACACACTTACCATCTCCACAATGTTATGTCAAATGAAGAGATTGATAAACTAAGGTAAGATGAATTGAGGGTTGAGAAGGTGAGAAATGTTAGATGCGACAATTGAGAAGGTTAGAGCTAAGGAAGAAAACTTAGGGTGAAAGTAAAAGTATTATATATATTAGGGTTGCTTATGGGCTACAAGTATGTTGTCGGTGGGTTGACCAAAACATAGCCCATTATTGAAGTATGTTTAACTCACTTAATAGAATTTTGACCCAAATCTATTTATGATAAGCCCAAACCCCTTTCTTTTGTACAAGTTCTAGTTGTCTCACCTTTTCCACCCATACACCAAATTAAGTGAATAAATTTTGGAAAAAAAAAAGCTTAAGTTTGTTCAATTTGGTTTAGTTACTTGGGTTCTCTTCTACTTGGGTCTATTATGACTGAGCTAGAAATCTGTTCGCTTTTAGGCTCAAACAAGTATATATTGCCTAAAATAAAGTGAATGACTAGT
Source organism: Vitis riparia (assembly GCF_004353265.1). Classification (NCBI taxonomy): domain Eukaryota; kingdom Viridiplantae; phylum Streptophyta; class Magnoliopsida; order Vitales; family Vitaceae; genus Vitis; species Vitis riparia. The sequence continues at coordinate 15,585,474 of NC_048439.1, forward strand.
CACATGATCTAAAACGATAATTTCAATATTATTGGGCTAGCACAAGGGCTCAATATAAAGTCTAAATCCAAATATTGAATTATATGTTTAACAACTATGCATTGGTTGATAATATGTCTGAAAAATTCAAAATTCTCAATTAAATAATAATTTTATTTTTATTTTTATTTTTTAATTTTCTAACTATAATTTTTTGAGTTAGACAAAGAATTATGAAATTTTATATTATTTAAATACTTTGTATAAGAGTTGGAATTGATTCCAATGTCTCGTACAAATTGGTTATTCACATTAGGTGTAATTTAAGTTTACTCAAATTATAGAAATTCTTTTTCTTTTTCTTACTTGTCTAACTAAATTTTTTGATGTAGATAATGAATTTTGAAATTTTATACTATTTAATTCCTTTGTATAAGAGTAGGAATTGATTATAATGTATCGTAGACGTTGGTTGTTCTCATTACCCCTGTTTGACTTTTTTGTTAGTATTGGTAAAGTTACAATTCATGACAACAAAGAAAAATCTTTTTTTTGGCTCATCCTATCAACTTGGAAAGGCACATAAGCTTTCTTTTAACAATTCTACATGTATGATGACTAAACCCTTAGAGGATGGTCACTTGTGCTTTCTTTAAATGGAACAAAATACTATATTCATTTCATTGACAACACTATCTTATGTATTTGGATGATAGGGAAGACATTTTAGTCTCCTAACAATTAGAATAATTAACTTATAATTCTTGTAGTCGAATTCCTGACCTTTCACAAGGTGACCACTTTTTTTTTGCTATAGAGGTCAAGTTAGAAAATAAATTGAAGAGGGATAAGACATAGGAAGCAATGAAAGAGATAAAATATTTATGTACACTAGTGATAAGTACAAATTTGAAGCTAATCCTATACATTTAAAGCTAATCCCTTAGAGAATGATTAAATCCCTATCTTAGAAAAAAAATATATTTTTTGGACCCAAGAGAGCACTATAAGGCTTTGCCATTGTTTTGCCATCTTATCTAAAAACTAGTTGACATTCAAAGTGGTATACTAAACTTTTAATTGAATTTAATGTTATCCATATCTTTACACCCATCTGAAACTAGAATTAATTTTCATAGTGGTATTGATAAAAGAGTAAAATGTTAAAAAAAAATTTAATAAAAATTAAAGATTTCAAATCTAACTGTACAAACTTATTAATTCTTATTTGCATACCAACATTATTATCTTTAAAAAAAAATATTCAAAGTTGATTTAAAAAAAAGAAAAAAAGAAATTTGAAATTTCATCTAAAAGGAATCTTAAGGAAAATATAGTATTTAGGTGAACTAAAATATAAGGAAAATTGAAACTTTAAGTCAAAGTGTTAGTAAAAGCTAATATTTATCCTTAATTTAAATAATAAAATTTATTTATTATTAGTTTGAATTAGAGTAAGAAATAGACTTGTGTTTGGATTAAAATAGAAGATAAAGTTTGAATTAGAGTAGGAGATAAACTTGTTCTTTATTTAAATATTTATCAATCATCAATAATAAGGCTATGCCATATTTTTTATATTTCCTTTTTTTTCCATATGATATTAGAGCCTTTGAATCCTAAATCATACCCTTAACAGGCTAACAATGAAACCATTACCGCCATGATCCAACATAGCAACACAACACACCCAACTCTAATCACCATTAATGTCACCATTCAACTTTCCCTCAAACTCACATCCATGATCTCACATGGATACTATAATTCCAATCTCTTTTCATTGGCAAAGATCTATTTGGTTATATTAATGACACCAAGCCTTACCTACCTACTACCATCATTGCCAATGGTGTCACCTCATCAAACCTAACATTCCCAATCTAGATTCGTCAAAGATCAGTTAGTTCTCAATGCTATCCTTGGTTCTTTCTCTCTAACTATTATATCGCTTATTGCTAGGGCCACCACCTCTCATGAGGCATGGGGCACACATTAAACAAGTGAAAAGTCATTTCAAAAGCACTACTAAGGGTTCTCAAAGTGTTACTGAATTTCTTTAGCATGTTAAATGTAGTGCTGATGAACTTGCTATTCTTGGAGTGTAAAGGAATGATGAAGATTTCACTAAGAAAATTTCTGATGGTCTCAATGATGAATACAAAGAACCTATTCGAGCTTTGTAAGCCTATGAAACTACGATTACATTTATGAAACTACATGACAAAATGTTGACTTTTGAGGCTTCTCTACAAATCCAAACAACCAAAATATTACAAGGTGGTGTCTTCTCACTATCAGTAAAAACCCCACGGGGCAGCACTATTAAGATAGAACCTTAAAAGCATGACATGATGTAACAAAATTTGGAATTCATTATTTAAAGATATTTTAGTTTCACTTTTATCTATCCTTATTCCATACATTCTGGTTTATGAGCATTCTTGCCTGCATCTTTTGCCTTGTATGTGACTTGGGTGCATTAAGAGTTGCATGGAAGATCCAAGTCACAGTTTCCTTGTAAATAGATGACTTGTTCATGACTGTTTGTGGGTTTAGGAAACCCATTAAAGGCTGTAGTGTACCACCTCCTAATTGGAGGGATGGTTGGTCTTATTTATCAGGATGAGTTTCCCATAGTGAGTACACTAGTGTGCATAGTTACACATTGGATAGGACTTACGATGAGTCATGACTTAAGACTATTAAGTAGTCATAACCTCACCAAGTTGCTTCATTATGTTGTCTTTCAACCTTGAGAGAATATTGAGCTTATGTTAAAGTAACTAGTGGTTTTGACCTATGGGTAAGGTTGTAAGTTGATCATATATTCCCTTTGGATTGGGTCATTATTGATAGAAGTCGGTAGTAATAGGCATTCTCAATAGAGACACCATGATATCTCATGGTATTGAGATAGAGTACCCCTTTGGGTGATCCTAAGGAGTTGTGGTCATGGAAACTATGACCATAGTAGGTCCTTAATTGAAGCTTGACATAAGCTCTTTGAGGTCTAAGACATGTCAGTTGAACACACAATAGGAGGATATGTAACTCAATGATGGTAGAGGTAGTCTTGAAAGGCTGATAGCTTTCATCTTGTTAGAATATGGACACCAATTAATGGGGAGACTAAACACAATGGATAGTAGGTCACATAGTTTATTGTTGTTATTTATATAGGATACTAGAGTTCGATTGAGTCTCAATAGTGGGATGTTGAATCAACTTCAAAATTGGATTTTGAGGGAGCTAGTACTTCTATGGGTCTTAGTGGTCCCCACTTTGACCACTAGGACCACTAGTGACATTAGGTTTTTTTTAATTATTTAATTTTTTTTACTTGGCATTTATTATGACATTTTGACTAACAACTTGTCATTCATGATCTTGTATCGAGAGCATTAGGTTTTTGCTTTCAAAAAATATTTTCATTAGTATCACATTTGCCACTCATGCCTTTTTGGTTCATTTACAAATAAGAATTATGTGTTATGTTAGTACATTAGATGCATGTCTAGTTAGAAATGAAATGTTTTTCATTATAGTTATAAATATTATACTCTAATTAACATATATTTGAAATAGGCTAAAAGTTTTTTGATTTAATAAATTCTCCAATTTGAAATGTTTATTTTTAAAATTATAAGAAGAATTAAAAAAAATGTGATTTATTGGAGGAAATTAAATAACAACTCCATTTTTTTTTTTCAATTTCTAAAAGCATAGGATAGATGAGAGTTCTTCGACTTTTTTTTTTTTTCTGATTATAAAAATAAAAATTCATCCATTATTAGATAAGAAATTCAAAGCTAATAGAGATGATAAAAGATAAAGAAGGTGGATCCAATATAAGATGGTGATATTGCATTAGTTTAGTTATTTGATAGTGTAATCATTGGAAAAAAATTAGATAAAGATGTTTAAAGGATCTTTTCCTTTGTTTTATTTTGTTTTTGTTTTTGGAATGAGATGAAATATCTTAGATTAAATTAATTTTGTTTTTGAAATTAGATGAAACATTTAAATTAATTTTTTTAGCTTAATTACTATTTTATTCTCTTTAATGAAATGGTTGATTTAATATTTTTTTCATGATATTAAATAAATATATTATATTATGTAAAATAATTTTTCTCATCTTAGTTTATTAATAAAATTACTAAGTTAACTACTAATGCATTTTAAGTTATCAGATGGCAACAGGACAAGTTCATGACGGACCCTATCCCAATACTATCAAATAGTTTATTCAAAATAATTTCTTATCTCCATCCCATTAAAAAAATCAAATAGGTCAGGTCCTTGCCTAGTTTAACTTTTTTTTAAAAAAATAAAAAAAAATTGAATTTTTTTAAAAAATTATCTTTAATTTTTTTATTACATTAAAATAAATGTATTTTATAAATAATTGAAATATTATAATTTTTTATAACATATTTGATTGCAAAGTAGTTTATTGTTATTATTATATATTAAAAATGAAAAATTAAATTAAATTAATTTTATATATAATTGGAGTGGAACAAGATAATACTTAAACTTGTCTAGGGTTTTAGAAAAAAAACAATTCAAATTATTTAAATTTCAAACCGTTTCATTAGGGGTGGGTGCTCGAAATAATCCACTCTATTGTCATCCATAACCATGGAAGCAGCTAGCTAGCTAGTAGCTACAACAGTCTCAAAGATTTCAACCTCAATCATTACCTTAAAAAAAGAAAAAAACACAGAAAAATTCGTCCAAAATTTTTATGCACGAGCAACTTAACTAGTCTTGTGGGGACTTGATGAAATTTTGGGCCTAAGGGTGGGCCTTGACTTGGTCATGATGAACTCTGATTTCTATTATCTAGAAGTTGAATAAGAAATTTAACTATAATTATTCCCCATGTTAAATTGTTCCAACATTTTCAAATCTAAATAATCTATTGCACCCAATATATCACAAAAATTTGTAGCATTAACATAGAAATCCTTGATATAATTTTGCACATGGAATTTACAAATAACTTTAAAAAATAAGGACTTTATTAAATTAGTAAAGACAATATGGTAAAACCTTGACAGAAGATAAGATCAAAAAGCATATTTTGAATGAAAGTTAATGTAGAAGGAGAGTCTAATTATTATTATGTCCTTTAGAAAACTTAAAGCTCAATCATCTGTAATACAATAGATTTGGGATTGGTTGACGGAAGTAACCGGTTTTGGATTTTTGAGATCTTTTTTAAAGGTGATTACTACTCAAAAAGTGTTGTTTTGTAGCTTGTAATTAACTCTTTTAAACATATTTGAGTAGTAGTTATTACCTTTTAACTCAATTGGCATGCTAAGGACCCTTGCAATCGTTTCTAATCAAATTGTATTAAGTTTTGGTGTTTTTGATAGCTTTTTAATCACCAAAGCAATCCAAGATTGAGGAGAATTCTATAGAATCCATGGCAAAGCAATTGGAAGCTCATTTACAAAAAAAATCCAAGCTTTGGATCTTTTTAGTCCTTTTCCAAAAGCAAATCATGAATGCAAGGAGGAGAAACAAAGATAGAAATCTAACATGAAGAATTCAAGAGGATAGAAACTGTTGAACGCATTTAGAGCACTTTCTGGAGTCCATTTCATGCATACTATATGTTGTTTCGAAGCTCGGGAAGTCAGGAGTCCAATGCTTCAAATGGTACACAAATTAGAGCTGAAATGAAGAAGTTATAGCCATTGGAAGCTAATCGCATCAAGCTAAAAGCCAATTTCACAATTGCGAAATCACAATGTGCTAGCTGCGAAATCAGCCCTTTTGTGCGAAATGGAGACTTTCAGCTTGCGAAATCTTGCAGCCCATGTTGCATGCTGCGAAATCCACCTAAGTGCTTCCAGATATTTGCAACCGACTCTTTTAGATTTTTTTCTTCAGATATTTGTTGTTTAAATCCCCATTTTCTCCTTGTAATCCACCAATCATAGGATTCCTTAGTTAGTAAGTAAGAACAAAGGGTGAATAACCTCTTATATATAGTTTTTAATTTTCTTTACATAGAGATATCGGGAGCTTGTTCTTAGAGACGAACTTTTTGTATAGTTTTGAAGGAAGTAATACACAGAGCTTTGCTCTACCTTACCTACTCATTTTGATTGTATTTTTTCTTACTAGCCAAACAAGCTCTGAGAATGTTTCCTCAGAGAATGAGTGGCTAGGATTTTTGTCTCTTGGAGTTAAGGAAGCTGGGTAAGGTGCCGAATGCAACAATTGGAAGTTTTGTTGTTTCAGCTTTTAATGAAGAGTAAGTGTGACCCGTTAATGGTTTCTATGTTTTTAGTTAACTTAAAACGTCTTTAAATCACCTGGGCCAACACTTGGTAAGGCAAGTGATCTCCATCCATTGAGATGCACTAGTTTATCTCTTGCGAGCCTTTGGGAGGTGGTTCAAAGGTAGAATTTTCTAGAATAGCCAACACTTGGTAAGCTTTTGGACTCTACGGAGACATCCATTAGTTATCTCTTGCGAGCTTATGAAGGGAAATCCAAAGTTAAGGATCACCTTGAATGGCAATGGCTAGGTGAGAGGCACGAGCCATTGCAAGATGAATCAGTGAGAGGGATTTATTGTTTGAATCCATAAAAGGGAAACATCTGTACCACACCAGTTCGAGAAATAACTATATGTTAAATCTCCAATGCGAGGAAAAGATTCAAATGACCGAAACTCTTTTTTTGTATTAGGAGCTTAACCCCAATGATCTAAAAACTCCAAGAAGCACTTTTCTTTATAATTAAAATCAGTTACTATTTTTGGTTAGCTTAAAACCAATCCTTTTAAACCAAAGATTATGTTTTCTTTGAAAGCTAACCTTGAAATGAAAAAACACCAATTCAATTTTGAATTAATATCAGTTGTAAGTTGAAAACCCATCCCAGTGAACGATCCTAAAGCCACTATGCTATGCTAGCTGAGGCTATCCTAGTACATGGTGATATAAGTTATAAATTTTGTTGATTACTCCCGTCTGAGGACCGAAATCAAGGTACACCAGTTGATTGAGCACCAATCAATAGGACATACACCAGTTGGGCATGAAATTAAATGGTGCCGTTGCAGAGGAAGGTGCCAACTTTATAGTGATATTATCTTTTCAGAGTACTTGTGATCTTCATCACAAGTTTGGTGATTTTTCTTTCATCTTACTAACTCTTTTAATTATTTCTTCTACTTGTTCATATTTTAACATATCTTTTAATTTAGTCTTAGTTAATCTTAGTCTTTTTGTAGTCTTGTTTTCTTTTGTTTTCTTTTGTTTCTTTGTTTTTGTTACAGTTGATACTAGTTGTGTATGCCAAATTGGATACGAGACAGTGGAGGAAGGCTTGTGAAACTTTAAACACCTCATAACAAGGAGTTGGAATTGAGCTTGAACATCATGGAAGCTACACCTGAAGATCAGCATAGTCACCATGGTCACTAGGACAATCCCAATGCATTTAGATTAATGAGGGACCGCATACATCCACCTTGTATGAGTGCACCATCATGTATAGTGCCCCCTATAGAGTAGCTAGTAATTAGACCGCATATTGTTCCACTTCTACCTACTTTCCATGGGATGGAAAGTGAGAATCCCTATGCACATATCAAGGAATTTGAAGATGTTTGTAATACATTCCAAGAAGGAGGAGCTTTGATCGACTTGATGAGGCTAAAGCTATTTCCTTTTACTTTGAAGAATAAGGCCAAGATTTGGCTTAATTCTTTAAGGTCAAGGAGTATCCAAACTTGGACTGATTTGCAAGCGGAATTTCTCAAGAAATTTTTTCCTACTCATAGAACAAATGACTTGAAAAGGAAAATTTCAAACTTCTCAGCTAAAGAGAATGAGAAATTCTATGAGTGTTAGGAAAGATACATGGAAGCCATCAATGCTTGTCCTCATCATGGTTTTGATACATGGCTATTGGTGAGTTACTTTTATGACGGAATGTCTTCCTCAATGAAGCAACTCCTCGAGACTATGTGTGGAGGAGATTTCATGAGTAAGAATCTGGAGGAAGCCATGGACTTCTTGAGTTATGTGGCTGGCGTTTCAAGGGGATGGGATGAACTGAACAAAGGAGAAGTGGGGAAGATGAAGTCTCAACCAAATGCCTTTAATGCTAAGGCTGGGATGTACACCTTGGATGAAAATATTGATATGAAAGCAAAGGTTGCAGTTATGATAAAAAGATTGGAGGAGCTAGAGCTGAAAAAGATATATGAAGTGCAAGCTGTTGCTGAGACACCAGTGCAAGTCAAGCCATGTCCTATTTGTCAATCTTATGAGCACTTGATGGAGGAGTGCCCTACAATTCTAGCTACTAGGGAAATGTTTGGAGATCAAACAAATGTTATTGGACAATTCAAGCCCAACAACAATGCTTCATACGGAAATACTTACAACTCAAATTGGAGGAACCATCCAAATTTCTCCTATAAGCCAAGAGCACCTCAGTATACACAGCTAGCTCAAGCATCTCAACAAGCTTCAAATCTTGAGCAAGCAATAGTGAATTTAAGCAAGGTTGTGGGAGATTTTTTTGGAGATCAGAAATCCATCAATGCTCAACTCAGTCAAAGAATTGACAGTGTAGAAAATACATTGAATAAAAGGATGGATGGAATGCAAAATGACTTATCTTAGAAGATAGATAATCTCCAATACTCAATCTCAAGGCTCACTAACCTTAACACGGTGCAAGAGAAGGGAAGATTTCCTTCTCAACCTCATCAAAACCCCAAGGGTATCCATGAAGTGGAAACTCAGAAGGGAGAATCTTCACAAGTGAGAGATGTAAAAACCTTGATCACTCTAAGGAGTGGTAAAAAGGTTGAGCTGCCAACACCCAAGCCACATGTTGAGAAAGAAGAAGAAGAAGAAGAGACAGAGAAGAGGGAGGAAATCAAAGGAAAGAAGAAAGATAGCAGAGAAGGGAAAGAGGACCATGATTCAACAGTGAATGCAACTTCGGAGAAAGTACTTATCAAAGGAGATGTGATGAAGAAACACACACCTCCACCTTTTCCTCAAGCTTTGCATGGGAAAAAGGGAACTAGAAATGCATAAGAAATTCTTGAAGTATTAAGACTGGTGAAGGTCAACATCCCATTGCTAGATATGATTAAACAAGTTCCAACTTATGCAAAATTCCTAAAGGATTTGTGTACTATCAAAAGAGGGTTGAATGTGAATAAGAAAGCCTTCTTGACTGAGCAAGTAAGTTCTATCATACAATGCAAGTCTTCTTTGAAGTACAAAGATCCGGGTTGCCCTACCATCTTAGTCATGATTGGAGGAACTATAGTGGAGAAAGCTTTGTTAGACTTGGGAGCAAGTGTAAATTTGCTACCATACTCTATCTACAAGCAATTGGGACTTGGTGAATTGAAGCCAACATAAATCACTCTATTTCTAGTAGATAGATCAGTGAAACTTCCAAGGGGGATAATTAAAGATGTCTTAGTTTAAGTTGATAATTTCTACTATCCAGTAGACTTTGTTGTTCTTGACACAGACCCAATTGTCAAGGAAACTAATTATGTTCCTATCATCCTTGGAAGGCCATTCCTTGCTACATCAAATGCAATCATAAATTGCAGGAATGGACTCATGCAACTCACGTTTGGCAACATGACATTAGAGCTTAATATCTTCTATATGTCCAAAAAGCCAATCACTCCGAAAGAAGAAGAAGGTCCAAAAAAGGTGTGCATCATTGACACTCTAGTGGAGGAGCATTGTAATCAGAAGATGCAAGACAAGTTAAATGAAAGTCTTGAGAAAGAAGGGTTGCCTGAACCCTCAGATGTGCTTGCTGCTCTACAAGGTTGGAGGAGGAGAGAAGAAATTCTACCTTTGTTCAATAAAGAGGAGACACAAGAAGCTACTAAAGAGGAGACCCCAAAGCTTAACCTGAAGCCCCTGCCCACAGAGTTGAAATATACATACCTAGAAGAGAATAAAAAGTGCCTTGTTGTTATATCTTCATCTCTTACTACTCGTCAGGAGGTGTGTCTACTTGAAGTTCTTAAGATGTGTAAAAAAGCAATAGGATGGCAAATATCTGACTTGAAAGGCATCAGTCTTTTGGTCTGTACACATCTTATATACATGGAAGAAGAAGCTAAACCAATTCGTCAACCTCAAAGAAGATTGAATCCTCATATGTAAAAGGTGGCTCGAGTTGAGGTCCTGAAGCTACTTCAAGCAGGTATTATCTACCCCATATCAGATAGCCCATGGGTGAGTCCTACTCAAGTGGTACCAAAGAAGTTGGGGATCACGGTGGTCCAAAATGAAAAGGGAGAAGAAGTTGCTACATGCCTCACTTCTGGTTGGAGGGTATGTATTGATTATAGAAAATTGAATGCTATGACAAGGAATGATCATTTTCCATTGCCATTTATTAATCAAGTGTTGGAGAGAGTCTCAGGCCATCCTTTCTATTGTTTCTTGGAATACTACTCCGGGTATTTTCAAATAGAAATCGATGTTGAAGACCAGGAGAAGACCACTTTCACATGTCCATTTGGAACATATGCCTATAGAAGAATGTCTTTTGGTTTATGTAATGCACTTGCAACATTCCAACGAAGTATGTTAAGTATCTTTAGTGATATGGTGGAGTGAATTATGGACGTTTTCATGAATGACATCACCATATATGGAAGTACATTTGAAGAATGCTTAGTCAACTTGGAAGCGGTTTTGAACAGATGCATTGAAAAGGACTTGGTGCTCAACTGGGAGAAATGCCATTTTATGGTACAACAATGAATTGTCCTTGGCCACATCATCTCCGAGAAAGGCATTGAAGTTGATAAAGCAAAGGTGGAACTTATTGTCAAATTGCCATCCCCAACAACTGTAAAAGGAGTAAGGCAATTCCTTGGCCATGCAGGGTTTTATAGGAGGTTTATAAAAGATTTTTCTAAGCTTTCAAAGCCTCTTTGTGAACTATTAGCTAAGGATGCTAAGTTTGTATGGGATGAGAGATATCAAAGGAGTTTTGATCAACTAAAGCAATTCTTGACAACTGCTCCAATAGTGAGGGCTTCTAACTGGCAACTACCCTTTGAAGTGATGTGTGATGCTAGTGACTTTGCTATAGGAGCTGTTCTTGGCAAAAAAACTACACAACCACAAAGAAAGAATTGTTAGCTGTAGTGTCTGCCTTAGACAAGTTTCATGCTTATCTAATAGGGTCTTTCATCATTGTTTTCACTGATCATTCAGTCTTGAAGTATTTATTGACAAAGCAAGATGCAAAAGCAAGGTTGATTAGATGGATTCTCTTACTACAAGAGTTCAAATCTCCAAATCAGAGGTAAGAAAGGAGTGGAGAATGTGGTAGCTGACCACCTTTCAAGGTTGGCTATAGCCCACAACTCCCATGTTTTACCTATTAATGATGACTCATCAGAGGAATCACTGATGTTGCTAGAAAATACTCCTTGGTGTGCTCATATTGCTAACTATCTAGTTACTGGTGAAGTTCCAAGAGAGTGGAAAGCACAAGATAGGAAGCACTTCTTTGCAAAGATTCATGCCTATTATTGGGAAGAACCTTTCCTTTTCAAGTATTGTGCAGATCAAATAATAAGGAAGTGTGTCCTTGAAGAAGAGCAACAAGGAATCCTCAGTCATTGCCATGAGAGTGCATGTGGAGCCCACTTTGCTTCTCAGAAAATAGCCATGAAGGTGTTACAATCAGGGTTTAGTTGGCCATCACTCTTCAAAGATGCCCACACCATGTGTAGGAGCTATGATAGATGCCAAAGGCTCGGGAAGCTAACATGAAGAAATCAAATGCCTATGAATCTCATCCTAATAGTTGATCTCTTTGATGTTTGGGGCGTTGACTTCATGGGACCTTTCCCAATGTCTTTTGGTAACTCTTACATTTTGGTGGGGATAGACTATGTTTCTAAATGGGTTGAGGCAATCCCCTGTAAACACAATGATCATAGAGTGGTTTTCAAATTTCTCAAAGAGAACATCTTCTCAAGATTTGGGGTGCCTAAGGCCATAATCAGTGATGGGGGTACTCATTTTTGCAACAAGCCTTTTGAAACCCTTTTAGCCAAGTATGGGGTGAAGCATAAGGTAGCTACACCTTATCACTCTCAAACTTCCGAGCAAGTTGAGTCAGCAAACAGGGAAATCAAGAGTATATTGATGAAGGTGGTGAACACAAGCAGAAGAGATTGGTTTGTTAAGCTCCATGATTCACTATGGGCATATAGAATAGCTTATAAGACTATTCTTGGCATGTCTCCTTATCGCCGAGTCTATGGCAAAGCATGCCATCTCCCTGTGGAAGTTGAATATAAGGCTTGGTAGGTAATCAAGAAGGTAAACATGGAGTTGATTAGAGCCAGGGCTAAGAGGTGCTTAGACCTTAATGAGATGGAGGAATTAAGAAATGATGCCTACATCAATTCCAAAGTTGCAAAACAGAGAATGAAGAGGTGGCATGATCAGTTAATCTCCAACAAAGAATTTCAGAAGGGACAAAGAGTCTTACTCTATGACTATAGGCTCCATATCTTTCCTGGGAAGCTGAATTCAAGGTGGATAGGCCCTTTCATTATTCACCAAGTACATCTCAATGGAGTGGTGGAACTACTGAATTCCAACAGCATAGACACCTTTAAAGTCAATGGCCATCGTCTCAAACCATTCATGGAGCCATTCAATCAAGATAAGGAGGAAGTCAACCTCCTTGAGCCATAGAAATCCTAACCAAAAAGGGGTTAGATGGACTTAGTCTTGCCAAAGTCCATATTTTTGTTTAATCTTGCTAATTTAAGAGCTTTATTAATTGTTTTGATTTTAATCTTAGTTTTAATTTATGTTATTTTGATATAACTTAGACTTTTTGAATGATCAAAATTAGGAGGAATTTCAAAAGAAGTGAAGGAAGGCTACAGGGAACCAAAGGAGCTCAAAAGCAAGGAAATTCATTAGCCTACGAAAATTTCGCTGCCAAAATAGCTTCCCTGCGAAATGAGGCTTCCTCTGTGAAACCATTTTGCAGCCAAAAGGGTCTTGCTATGAAATTAAGGTCCTGCTGTGAAATGAGGCTTCCTCTGCAAAATCATTTCGCTGCCCCAAGATCACCCTCTGCAAAAAATTTTGCAGCTGCGATACCCTTCTCAGGCACACGTGTGCCATTTTGCAGCCCCAAACCCCCATTTCGCAACTGCAAAATGGCCTGCGAAACCCTCAAAAGCCTTATTTCGTAGCCCAAGCACCCTCTGCGAAACACTCCTTAGGCACACGTGTGCCATTTCGCAACTTGACACCCCAATTTCGCAACTGCGAAATGGCCTGCGAAATCACCCATTGGCTGCCAAATCGCCATTTTGCTGCGAAATGAGCCTTCTCCTGCGAAAATCTCAACCGTCACTTACATCCTAAATTGAGCCTTTAAATTTTTATATTCCATTTCGCACCGGTAATTTGCCCTACGAAAATCCCCTTCAAGTGCGAAATTGAGTCACACCAGAGCACCATTTTAAGAGGACCTCCATCTGAAGAAAAGCCCCCCGCGCACCTCCGGCCACCTTTTCTCAAGCTTCTTCACATCGGCCATGGCCAAAACAAGAGGAGCCAAGACCCCATCTCCGTCATTCTGCAACAGAGCACTGAGAGTCTCACCTGTGCAAGACTCCATGACTGAGCCTTCACAGCCACCTGTCGTTCCACCTTCAGTAGAGGGAGCGCCTCCGAGTCCTCCTCTAAGATGATATGAGACTAGAAAACCACCCACTACACCAGGGGCAAGCTCTTTGCGTCCCAAAAAGTCAATTAGTCACCCTCCTAAGAAGAAAGCCAAGGTATCAGCTCCAGTAGAGCCATCAGAGCCTCAGCCGCCTACTACAGAGTCTCAGATTCTTTCTGGGATGACTCTTGAGGTGATTATCAAGCGGCCTATGGTCACTCAGCCACCCATAGAGGGCAATTTGGATTGCCGGGCTAGGTCATTCCACTCCGAGCTTTATTTTGACAGAGAGACCTTCAGGCTTCAGCTAAAGCTCAAAGATTCATTCCATTTACTTCAGAGGTACCATTTGGAGCACCTGATGACTCCCAGGGATTTCTTCTATTCCCGTGTAGCATTAGACTTTTATCAGTCTATGGCTATGCATCGCATCCGAGATCCTACTGTCATCCACTTCACCATTGATGAACGTCATGGCATCTTAGGAGCCAGACACATAGCAAAGGCCCTGCACATTCTCTATGAGCTAGCACGTTTAGAGGATTATAGAGTGTGGACTCATCCTTCTCAGAGTGATATGGTTCATATAGTATCCAAAGGGACATCCACATGCCCATATCTGTTGAGGAAGGAGCTCCCACCCAGCATGTTCTTTATCGATGCACTTCTGTGCCACAACAACTATCCATTTCAACATATGGTGCAGAGGAGAGGAGCTTTACTAGAGGTCTTGTTCCGGATATCAAAGGGATTTTTCTTTGGCCCTCATCATCTCATCATGGCTGCTCTTTTTTACTTTGAAGAGAAGGTCCACAGGAAGAAGTTATTGAGAGCGGATGCCATTCCATTATTATTCCCGAGGTTGCTCTGTCAGATATTAAAGCACTTGGGATATCCATCAGAGCCTCAGCTTGAGCGCAGACGCATTTGCCGAGAGATATTCACTCTTGACAAATGGACTAGTATGACAGCTTATGATGCACAGCTAGGAGCTCCAGTTGGACCAGAGCATCCCAAGATACCATAGCCAGAGCATCTAGAGGAGCCACAGCAGGTTGAGATACCTACGGACATCAGAGCACCTGCCCCTACAGTGCCCTCTACAGGACCTATGCCTGAGGTTGCATCTTCTGCTCCTATTGCCACCCCCGGGACTCCGCCAGTTGTACCAACTGCATCCGAGCCTCATCCATCTGAGTCTAGTATCGTCATATCCATTTCGGAGCTCACAGGCCTATATTATACTTTGCAGACATTGACCGCTACTCAGAGTGTCCTTGCCCAGCAGATGGAGGCCATACGGGCACATCAGGATCAACTTATCGCCACCCAGACCCAGCATACTGCCATTCTTAGGCAGATACAACAGCATTTAGGTATTCTATTGCCCCCTGAGCATGATATGCCTGGCCCATCAGAGCCTACAAATCCATCCCAAGGCCCTCCTCTAGCCGAGCAGGCTGTGCCTCCTGAGGAGACGACTACATGACAGATAGAGGCATCCATCCCGAGCACTCAAACTTCTACAGTCGAGCCATCGTCTCCACATGATCCTCCCACCACTATCCGATCATTTACCTATTTTCTTTTTTGTATTCCTTTACTTTAGTAGAACTCGTAATCCTATGTTTTTTATGTTTTATAAATTGGGATTGGATGTATTACTTGTTTTTGCTCCATAGTGTACTTTCTTAAAGTAATACATATCTATCATTTTTTTAGTATACTTGGCATAATCTTATTTTATTTCCTCTACTCATAACTTTTGTTGTTTTTGAAACATGTGGTTTCTTCTATTCTACTCAAATTTCATGTCACTCAGGAGGTACCACTTCCTCCCTGTATTTTCAATCGCTTTTGCCCGCATTGAGGGTAATGTTCAGCTTGGTTGGGGGGAAGAGAGTTGAGGAAGGAAGTTTTACTTTTAATGCTAAGTTATTTTGCTAATTTAGTTGTTAATGCTTAATTTTTTTAAAAAAAATTTAAGTTTTTATTCTACTCTCTGTGGTTATTAAGGAAAAATTCTCAAAATAAAATGGGAGAAATTGAATTTTTTTGTCTTTTTACTTGACTTAGAGTTTGTATTATGCTTATTAAAGTTGATCAATTGTTGAAATTTCTATTGAATTCAACCTTATGTCTTCCACTTTAAGCTATTCACACACTGTGCACAATAGGTTCTGATTATAAGATGAAAAACTATTTCCCTTTTGACTTAGGAAAATTTTAGACTTGGTATTTTTGACCTCATTTAATAGTGTTGGGACACCTTATAAAAGGCCAATGAGCCTTTGAAAAAAGAAAAAGAAAAATGTTTGCTTGCCTTGAAACCCGAGCAAGATCTGAAGGGTATATGGTGGAAATCTTTAAAACCTAGTGCCCTAAGCCTTCATTGGTTAGGAGCCACCGACCTCAATGCTCGTTACAAGGGTGAATAGGTGAAGTTTAACATACTGTAGGTGCTTGGTTATTAAAATTCATTCTCAAAAGTCCGGGGTAAAATCCGAGGAATTAGTGGTTGAAAGATCCTTAAAGCTTGATGCCCTAAACCTTAATTGGTTGGGAGTCATCGATGGACCCTCGTTACATGGATAATTTAGAAAAGAATACCTTTAAGCCTTGTACTCCTACAATGAAAAAAATTGTGAAACAAAAGGGTGCGTTCCTAACTTATTGAAGTTTGTCAATTTGCTAAGTGTTAAAAAAGAACTAGGTTAGGGGGAGAGATTAGTTCAGCATACTATATTGGGAAACTAATAAGTAACACATAGATTTTGGTGGAAGAGTTAGGTTTGGCCCTTTGGAAGTGGAAATCATTTTGAAGCTTCAATTTGCATAATGCCTTCTCTTTATGAATTGTTATTAGACAAGTTATTTGATAAATCTTGTTGAAGTTTGGGTTTTATATCTTTAATGTTCCATGTGAGAGTTTGATCTTCATGCCACTTAAAATTTTTTGAAGTAGTCAGCATGATTTTGTAAGTTATATTACTGTTTGTTTTTCTTTTTCTCTCCTTCATTGCTAAGGAACTAGCAATATGTCGGTTGGAGGGAGTGATAACTACTCAAAAAATGTTGTTTGGTAGCTTGTAATTAACTCTTTTAAACATCTTTGAGTAGTAGTTATTACCTTTTAACTCAATTGGCATGTTAAAGACCCTTGCAATCGTTTCTAATCAAATTGTGTTAAGTTTTGGTGTTTTTGATAGCTTTTTTATCACCAAAGCAATCCAAGATTGAGGAGAATTCTATAGAACCCATGGAAAAGCAATTGGAAGCTCATTTACAAGAAGAATCCAAGCTTTGGAGCTTTGTAGTCCTTTGCCAAAAGCAAATCATGAATGCAAGGAAGAGAAACAAAGAGAGAAATCTAACATGAAGAATTCAAGAGGACAGCAACTGTTGAACACATTTAGAGAACTTACTAGAGTCCATTTCATGCATACTATATGTCATTTCAAAGCTTGGGAAGTCATGAGTCCAACGCTTCAAATGGTGTGCAAATCAAAGCTGAAATGAAGAAGTTATAGCTATTGAAAGCCAATCGCACCAAGATGAAAACCAATTTCGCAACTATGAAATCACAATGTGCTAGCTGCGAAATCAGCCCTTTTGTGCGAAATGAGGACTTTCAGCTTGCTAAATCTCACAGCCCATGTTGCATGCTGTGAAATCCACCTGAGTGCTTCCAGATATTTGCCACCGACTCTTTTAGATTTTTTTCTTCAGATATTTGTTGTTTAAATCCCCATTTTCTCCTTGTAATCCACCAATCATAGGATTCCTTAGTTAGTAAGTAAGAACAATGGGTGAATAACCTCTTATATATAGTTTGTAATTTTCTTTATATAGAGATCTTGGGAGCTTGTTCTCAGAGACGAACGTTTTGTATAGTTTTGAAGGAAGTAATACACCAAGCTTTGCTCTACCTTACCTACTCATTTTGATTGTATTTTTTCTTACTAGCCAAACAAGCTTTGAGGATGTTTCCTCAAAGAATGAGTGGCTGGGCTTTTTGTCTCTTGGAGTTAAGGAAGCTGGGTAAAGTGTCGAATGCAAAAATTGGAAGTTTTGTTGTTTCAGCTTCTAATGAAGAGTAAGTGTGACCCGTTAATTGTTTCTATGTTTTTAGTTAACTTAAAACGCCTTTAAATCACCTGGGCCAACACTTGGTAAGGCAAGTGATCTCCATCCATTGATATGCACTAGTTTATCTCTTGTGAGCCTTTGGGAGGTGGTTCAAAAGTAGAATTTTCTAGAATAGCCAACACTTGGTAAGCTTTTAGACTCTACGGAGACATCCATTAGTTATCTCTTACGAGGTTTTGAAGGGAAATCCAAGGTTAAGTATCACCTTGAATGGCAATTGCTAGGTGAGAGGCACGAGCTATTGTAAGATGAATCAGTGAGAGGGGTTTATTGTTTGAATCCACAAAAGGGAAGCATATGTATCGTACCGGTTCGAGAAATAACTATATGTTAAATCTCCAATGCGAGGAAAAGATTCAAGTGACTAGAACTTTATTTTTGTATTAGGAGCCTGACCCCAGTGATCCAAAAACTCCAAGAAACACTTTTCTTTATAATTAAAATCAATTACTATTTTTGGTTGGCTTAAAACCAATCCTTTTTAAACCAAAGATTATGTTTTCTTTTAAAGCTAACCTTGAAATGAAAAAGCACCAATTCAATTTTGAATTAATATCAGTTGTAAGTTGAAAACCCATCCCAATGAACGATCCTAGAGCCACTATGCTATGCTAGCTGAGGCTATCCTAGTACATGGTGATATAGGTTATAAATTTTGTTGATTACTCCTATCTGAGGACCGAAATCAAGGTACACCAGTTGATTGAGCACCAATCAACAGGACATACACCAACTGGGCACGAAATCAAAAGGCTATTATGACTCTTAATTACTTTTATTAAATAATAGAAGAGCATACCATCAATGTTTTACTACATATTTGGAACATTATAACCTATTACAAAATTTTAGATAAATTGATGAAAAATAGGGAGATTCAACTAAGAAAATTATAAATGACTAATGTTTCTTAAAGATTGCGGAATATTCACTTAAGGATATTTTATATGTTGGTAAATTTGAAAATGAAATAGAAAAATCTAATTGCACTTGATTTAGATATTTTTTGCATAGAAATAGAATCTAGTAAAAGTTAGTAGATTTTAATCTTGTATACTAAGATAACCTATACTCGTGAAAAACTTAAAAAAAAAAAAAAAAACAAAAGAAAATAAAAGGAAAAAGAAAAAGAAAAAAAATGATTGTTTGGGCTTAAGGAAAAGCTTTTACATAATGCAAGTGCTCTCATTCTAATACATTTTCATTTGTTTTCAAGTTGTTGAACTAACACTTGCTAAGATCATTTTGGTATACTATTTAGATTTCATATCCTTATCTAATTTCAGTTTTGTGTGTTGTTTATTGGTTTGTTGTTAAGCAAGCATGTTGTGTTGATATTGAGGCAACTCTTCCTACCCTTGCATGTGTCTTTCATTGCACCTTAAGAACAATGTGGATCTTAGGTTGGGGGAGGTTAAATTGCCAAAATTTTTAATTTTGAGTTACCATTGTTTGTGCATGCCTTGTTGGATTTTAAAGAATGAAAGGGTATATATTAAATTTGTGGATTGTTTAGCTTAATTCTTAGTTTATTAAAAGAATTTTTTTTTAGGGTATGATATGATGATATAATCTAATTTAATTTGTTTACTTTACTTTTTTATACCTTTGGATGTTGATATTATTAGTTTCTAGTCTTAGAAATCTTCAAATTATTTATTGAGGTTTTTCTAAGTCAAAGGAATGACATGATGATATCATCTACTTTAATTTGTTTACTTTACCTTTCCATACCCTTGGGTGTTGATGTTGTTAGTTTGAAGGCTGAGAATTTTTCATATTAGTTTTGAGGTTATTTTTATTTGAGACTCTAATTGTGGTATCTTGCTTGAGAATTGACCATTTAGATTAAGAAAAAATGTTTTGAGGCTGAAAAGATAGAGTTACTAGAGAAAAAGCCAATGAGCCAAAGAAAATGGAAATAAATAAGAAAATAAGAATGCAATGACTGGTTAACAACTTAATTGAACATTTATCCTAAGGGGGTCATAGCATTCTTGTTTTTATAACATAATGCAAAACCAAGTGGCTAGGAGCCATCAATAATGTGTTTGCTATAGAAGCTAAAAATTAGTTATTACTTCATAAATTAAGGGAAAAAAACCTAGAAATTGTCCTTCAATGGTTCTTAATTCTTAGTACCTTAAGTGAAATGTTTAAGAGCGATCAGTTGATTCCTTTTGAGCCACAAAGAAGGATACTTCTTTTGCTAAAAAAAAAGCGAAAAAAAAACCTACAAAGGGTGAGAAATATATATATATATATATATATATATATATATATATATATATATATATATAATTACTAATAAATAAAGAAATATATTCTTTTGTATAAACCAAAAGCTAAGTCTATCTTAGATTGAGAGGAAAAAAATTCTTGAAAGAGTTGCTCTTTGGAGATGCTATGGAAGTTTCATTTGATTCCTCAATGAAAATAATTTTAAAAATTAATTTAGGAAAATATTGAAATTAAACATTGAAGCATGTTCAAGTATGCATTGCTAAAGGAGAGGGATGACTTGGAACTGTGTTGTTGTGCTATGACTTGACTTTCACTAACATTTTACAACTCAATTGAATTTTAAATTTGAAATACAATGTAGTTGATGTTTCCATGAATATGATTTAGATGTTTGATAATTCTATTCTTTTAATTTGTTAGGGACTAGCAAAAGTTAGGTTGAGAGGTTGAAATAAAGATGGGTTGATATATATGTTGATAAAGGATGCCCTCATATAATTAGGTCAATAGTGTTTTGTATCTTATCAATGGGAAGAATACTAATTTGATGCCTAAATGAAAAAAGGCAATGTATAAGAGAATACCAAAAGATGCTTTCAAATTCAATAAGAATACATTATTGATGTAAATGGATAAATTAAGGGAATAGATAAAAGGTTACACCATTCCCAATGAAAACAATTTGTGTAGTAGAGCTTTCATAGATGAAAGAATTTTTTATGCATTTCATTCATTAACCAACCAATGTATTCAATTTACATATGCTTTATACTAACCTAACTATCTAACCTCTAACCATATGAAACTAATCTATCGTTTGCTACAATATGGAACTAATCTTCTAATTGTTACATAGCTGGTATAACTCCTTAAGTTCTTAACTAACTTCAATTGAGGTTCTTGCAACTTCATGTATATATGTGATGGTCATCATCACCTCACAAGCTCACAAGTTGGGAAACAATGGATAGTTTAGTTTGGAAAATGAAGAATTGAGAGTTTAGGAGATATTTGGTGAAGATATTAATGACTTGATCAGATGAGGGAATACAATGAACGCTAGGTTCGCTATTGAGAACCTTGTCATGGATGAAGTGAAGATCAAGTTCAATATGTTTTAAACATGCAGGGAAAAATAGGGTTACTATAAAGAAAATTGCACGTTGATTGTCAAACCAAACAAGAGGAGGAGCATTAAAAGTTAGGCAAGGTTCTTTCAAAAGGGATTGCACCCAGGTGATTTCTACTATAAGAGATGCTAAGCCATGGCATTCAGATTCAATGCTACTATGAGAGACGACCTGTTATTTTATAGATGACCACGAAATTAAATTTGGATCAAGAAAAATGTAGTGCCCACTTGTGCTTCTGTGATCATCCAAGAAAAAAGCCTAATCTGCATTTGTATAGCCTTGAATATTAAGAAAGGAAGATTAGTGCTTGTGTAAACTAAAGGATAAGGTACTCTTCAAGTAATGTAGTATCCTTTTGACAATAAACCAATGGAGATTAGTAGATGTAGCCATAAACTAACAGGCTTTGTTTATAGCGAATGAGATATCAAGGTGTGTTAAGATAACATATCATGTTGAGAAAGAGTTCTAACTAGCATTCTAGGTGTGAGAGTTGGTTTAGAGTCCATCATATTAATTCAAATTAAGAGATCGTGAATGTACTTGTACTAGTTGAGATGCAATGTAGTATTGCCTTGAACAACTTCTACTCCAAGAAAATAGTTTAGCCGACTAAGATAATGGATAGAAAATGGTGAATTTAGATAGGAGATAAAAGAAAAAACCTAAGACGAGTTATTGTTGATGACTATGATATCATCAACATAGATGAGAAGTATTAAAATGTTATTTGCGAAATGATGAAAAAACATGGAACTGTCAACTCGGAATGACTAAAATCTTCATTTGATAAGGGCAGTGTCGAGCTTTGTGAACCATGCTGGGGGAGCATGTTTAAGGCTATATAAGGATTTTTCGAGTTAGCAAACATGAGAGGGACAGTTTGGATTTATGAAACCAGGTGGTTGATGTATAAAAACCTATTCATTTAAATTGCCATTAAGGAAAGCATTCTAAACATCCAATTATCGAAGTGGCCATTGATAGAAGAGTGAAATGGCAAGATCAATTCTAATTTTTGAGACTTTAACATCCAAACTAAAGGTGTCAAAATAATCAAGTCTTGGAGTGTGGGTGAAGCCTTGAGCTGCCAAACAAGCTTTATATCTATCAATGGAGCCATTGGGTTTGTATTTAAGTTTATACATCCATGATATTAGCATGAGTAGGAGATGGGACAAGTTGTCAGGTATTATTCTTCAAAAGAGTAGTGTATTCATTCTCCATGGTAAGAACCCAATGTTGATCTTTGGAAGCTTGTGTGAAGGTAGTGGGTTCAATAATTTTATGAACCATGAGCAATAGTTTCTTCTTGGAAAATTCCAACTTTGGCACGAGTGATCATTAGATGGTGATTGAGGGGTGGATCACAAGAACCATTTTCAATGTTGGAAGTAAGAATTAGCAAATAGAACCTGAATAATGTCGAGTATGGTGGCTTTATAGGGAGGAATATGGTATGGGGTGCTTATAGTGGGATAAATGAAAGAGGAACTAGAATCTGCCATATGAGTAGGCAAAGTAAGATAGAAGGCAAACTTGGGTTCTATTGAAGACATATTGGAAGACACAAGTAAAAGGGTTGGGGTAAAGGTGTATGGAATGGAACGAGAGGAAGTAAAAAGTAAAAAGATATTATTAGAAGAATAAAAAGGAAATATTGTATCATAGAATACAATATGTGGAGTAATATACATTTGATTTGTGTCGTGATAAAAATAAAGACCGTTATGAAGGGGATTATATCCAAGGAATATGCATTGAGTTAAGGGATAAAGGAGTTTATGTTTATTGTAGGGACAATGTATTGATAGTAGAGACAACCAAATATTTTTAGGTGGTGATAGTTCAAAATCATTTCATAAAGGATTTGGAATGGCGATTGAAACTGAAGAACTTTAGTGGGCAAACGATTGATGATAAAAATGTTATGATAGAGCCCTTAAAAGTATGACATGATGTAATAGATTTAAAATTCATTATTTATTTAATGATATTTTAGTTTCACTTTATTTAACCTTATTCCATGCATTGTACATTATAAGCATTCTCGTTTAGCATATTTTGCATTGTACATGACTTGAATGCATTAGGAGTTGCATGAAAAATCTAAGTCATGGGTTCCTTATAAGTAACTGATTTGTTCACAATCGAACTATGGACTTAAGCAATCCTTTTGAGGCAATACACTACCTCCTAATTGGAGGAATGATAAGTCTTAGCCATCAAGAAGGGTTTCCCATGATGAGTTCACTAGTGTGTGTAGTTACATATTAGAGAGGACGTATGGTAAGTCATAACATATGACTATCAAGTAATCATGACTTCACCAAACTACTTCATTGTATTGTTTCTCAACCTTGAGAGAATACCAAGCTTGTGCTAAAGTTAGCAATAACTTTAACCTACGGGTAGGATTGTGCGTTGACTATATATTCCCTATGAATTATGTCATTATTGATGGAAGCTGGTAGCAATAGGTATATATTTTTAATAAAGACACCATGATATCTCATAGGATTGAGACAGAGTATCACCTTGGGCGATCCTAAAGAGATGTGTTCATATAAACTATGGCTTTAGTAGTTTCTTCAATAGAACTTGACATAAGCTCTTGGAGATCTTAGATATGTCAGTTAAACACATAATAAGAGGATCTATAGCTCAAGGATAATAGAGGTAGTCTTGAAAGGTTAATAGTTTTCACCTTGTTAGATTACAAACTCCAATTCATGGGGAGACTGGACACAATGGATAGCAAGTCATAGACCTGAGCACTTAGTGTCTCATTGTTATTTGCATAACGTATTAGAGTGTAGTTGATTCTATGTAGTGGAATGTTAAATTAACTTTAGAATTGGATTATGAGGAAGCTAATACTTTCCTATGGGTTCCAATGGTTTTCGCTCGAGCTCATGTACCTTGTTGGCACAATTTATGAGGGTTGGATTGACTTTAGGTTCCCTTTTGTACATAAGGGCATTTTGGTAATTATATAGAGTTGTACAAGGGTAAGTGAACAAGGTCTCCAAATTGAGCTAATTGATTAATTAGTGGACCCTATTGGGTTAATTAATCAATTATGAACTATTTTGGACTAGATTAAGTGACCTAAGCCCTTAGTGGGCTCAAGTACTTAAACCTCATTTAGGGGTTAGGTTTCCATAGAGTTGTCTTCCACCTTTAGAGAAAAAGAATAGACACTGCCTCCACTCTTTTTTCCCCTCCCGTTGAACCAAGATCAAGAAAGAGTTATCAGATGGAAGATATTGGGTCTACGAGACTTCCAACAACATTGATTTGAGTCTTCAACATTTGTATTTAAGGTTTGGGAACATCCAAACCTAAAGTTTAGTATGTTAACCCTAAATATCAATGTTTTGAAAAATTGGTATTGCTTTTGATGCTTGGATCTAAGATGCTAACCAAAGATTATTGTATGGAATGCAAGTGTCCAAAATTTTAAAGGTAAGGATGCATTAGCTAATACATAAGACTAGTTTCAACGACATGTTTCATCTTGCATTTAGCCTACCCATTTTGTTAAGGTGTTTTTGGACAAGAACAACCATGTTGAACTCCATGGTTGGCAAGATAGGAAGTGAAGGCTCTAAATTCACCATTATTATCAGATAGTAAGCATAATCTATAAGAATTGAATTGGTTTTCAACAAGTGCTTTAAACTTAATGAAAGTAGGTAATGCTTGATCTTTATTATGTAAAGGATGTAGCCAAGAAAACCAAGAGAAATCATCAATTAATAATAAGAAATATCTTGCACCAGTTGTGGATAGAATAGGAGCAGGCCCTCATAAATCCATATGTATCAAGGCAAAGGGTGAGAGGATATAGATTAAGACAAAACAAAGGTAATCTATGAATTTTTGCATATTGAAAAGCACAACAAACATTTTGGATTACAAGTAGTAAGAATTATTTAAAAAAAAACATCAATAGGATAACCAAGATGGGGATGCCAAATTTCAGCCATGTGATGTGAAGGCTTAGATATGTGGATTGAGCCGGAAGTGAAGAATGCAGTAAGTGGAGAAATAAATTGTGGAGAAAATTCATATAGGCCATTTTTAAGATGAATTTTATGAAATAAATTGTGCAGTAAGTGGACTATGACTTTTATGAAATAAAACATTGATTTTATTAAATTTAAGAGAGTAATGGATGAGTCAATAATACTAATTTTTTAATCATTTATTTGAGCCTTTTTCAATGTTTCTATAATTTTTTTTTATCAATTTTCATTGCACTAATATTTTTTTCTAAATTTGGGTACAATATCTACTTATTTCATTAAAATTAACCACTCATATTTCTACATTTTTCAATATTTTGTTTCTTGATGGTAGCAACTCTACTAAATTATAACCCAACTTTCTTGGTTAAGAACAATGAGGCCCAAAATCAAACATGAAGGGGTTAAATATACACTTTACTATGATTTAAAGTTAGTCAATCAATATTTAAGAATCTTGAAACTACAAGAATTGTAATTACTTAAATATTTTTAATTGGATCAAGTCCAAAAAAAATGGTTAAATTTGACTAAAAAAATTATCTTTGTCAATATGTCAACTGGATTATCAACGCTGGTATCTTATAATGTGAGTAGTGATCCTCTAATGTAAGATATTACTTTCTCTTGGAATCTCTAAAGAAATTGAATCAAACTTGAAATCAATAAATTAATAATATAAATCCATAAATAAACAAAGTTTCCATCAAATAATTCTTTAAAACACAACAATCAAATTGGCTTCTAATTAATTCTTTCTTGCCTTAAACTAATCAAATCATTTTTACTATGTTGAGAGGACTATTTCAAACATACAATGATTTGACCAAATTTCAAATATATTGTCCTCTGTTATGTTATACATGCATACATATTGTCCCTTTTTTTTTTTTTGTTATACATACATACATATATTAGCACAAATAAAATTTTTACCTAGAATTGGCAATGTGCATAGATGGTTTGTTAAGCATTCCCTTGTTTGTATGTTTCAACTAAATCCTTAAAGAAAATTGTTTTTGAATTTAAGATAAAAGTAAAATATTTTTATTTCTTTCCATTAAAATAAAATTGTTTTAGAGCAAGTGATAAATTAAAAACAAACTATTTATCAAAAAGAAAAAAGAGAGAGAGAGAGAGAGAATATATAGTATTGGAAAATGAAGGGGAAAGAATAGTTCAAAAGCAAGTCAGCAATAGTACTATAAATTAGATTTTAGAGAAGTATTTGCAATCCTAGAAGTTTTTTCATACCATTTGGAACCCGATAAAGAGAAAGCAATCAAAGAAAATAATATCTCTAGCTATTTTGGGTCGAAAATGAAAATGTGAGAAGATGAATAAGGAAAAACAACCATGGTTGGAATTACTTTGTTATTTCTGGCCTTGTTGCATGATAATTAAATATACAGAATTTAGGGCGAAAAAGGCAGCTTATGTGTGAGTCCAGTTATTAAGAAAAAGTAAGCTCCAGCATGGTAGTGCTCTTTTTGTCTCCTTTCATTGGAAATAGAATACCAAGTTTTAGGAGTGTCTACAATGTAACAAAAATTAAAGCTCACGCTTTTCCTAGCTCAAATTTAAGGTTTAAGCAGTAGTGTTCTTTTTCAGTCTCTATATAATTGACTTAAAACTCAAGCTTGAGCTTGGGCATTACCAAAAATTCATGAAGCGAGTTCATTGACCATACCCAAGTTTTATGTTATAAATGAACTGAAACAATAAGGTGCAAGGATGCAATTATCCATCATAAATAGAACGGCATATACAAAATTTTCATTTACATGGCTAAAAATTTTGATGGTTGCC
Source organism: Vitis riparia (assembly GCF_004353265.1). Lineage (NCBI taxonomy): Eukaryota > Viridiplantae > Streptophyta > Magnoliopsida > Vitales > Vitaceae > Vitis > Vitis riparia. The sequence goes on from NC_048439.1 coordinate 15,612,568, forward strand.
TGGATTTACAGCAAGGTGGTACACTTTATATCAATGGACCAACTGCAATGAACCAAACTATTGTATATCAATGGAAGGCCATGTTTTAAGTTGAGACAAATGGTGTATACCTCATAAGGAAGAGTAAACGGGAATAGGAAGCAGGTAAAATAAAATTCAGAAATATATTGTGTTTTGAAATCACTATAAAACGAAACTACCTGTTGTGATAAATCCTGTTGTGATAAATCACTCTATATATTGCCTATATAGGCAAGCTATGCAGACAACAGGTTCACACCAAGTGTCAGTGAGATAACAAATGCTACTTCTGCAAAGCAATGTGCTAAAGGGGAAGGAAGAGTGGGGAAGAAAGAGTACAGTATAGAGATTCCTTCTTTTACTCAAGAAGTCTTAATCCTAGCTACTCAAAAGGCAAATAGTATAATTAAGTTTTAGATTTAAAATCACTGCTTATATATATACTTAATAATGCCTACAGAAAGGGAAAGAAGTCACCTAGGAGACAATTAGACAACACTAGGAAATATTGAACCCTTACAATAATTAAAAAAGGAAAGAAGAGAATAAGAATAACCTTCTTGCCTCCAAGCACTCTCCAACTTTAAGAATTAAATCTTGAATCATGAGCAATTTTACTCTGTCCAAATAGAAAAACCAACCATGAACACAAGCATTGTATCTACATACATCAGATAAATCCACAAACAACTCAAAATCATCTAAATATACTTACAATTGTTATATTCAAACAAATTCAATACCATATAGATGTGGTATAACTAAAAACCAACCTAAACTGTCTGCGATATTGTCACAGAAATTTGAAGACATAATATGGAGTACTTACATGTGTCTCTTCCAGATTATATTGAACACAAGAATAGAAAGACATTTTGTCATATTTGTTGACAAGACTGTGCAATGCAAGATCCATATTTGCTATCATATTTAATTTATGGTAGCAAAACATGAAATTTGTCATTGTGTTGTTCCAAATATTTAATAATTTTAAGGTTATGTTTGGTTCACAAAAATATTAGGAAAAGAAAAAAATTGAAAAGAAAAATGATTTTATAGTGTTTGGTTAAAACTTATGATTAAAACTAATTAGAAACTTATATATTTTTAAATTATTTAATCTTTATATCAATGAATTAAAATAAGTAAAATGAGTTGGAAATAATAGATAAAAATAATTTATCAATTTTTAATTTATTTTTTATTTTTCTTTGTTTTTTTTCCTACATTTCCCTCAAAATTTTTGGAACCAAACATAACCTAAGATATTAAAATTTATTCAACTCAAATGTAATTCATTTAATAATCATATCAAAATTATAGTCGAAGAAAAACCGGTTAACATGATTCCAACTTGTTAATCTCCTATCAAACTACGATAACATGATTATAACATATCTAAAATTTTAAATATATAAAAATATTATTTTTAAAATAATTTTTTTAACATATATATATATATATATATATATATATATATATATATATATATATATATATATATATATTAATTTTTAATTAACTTAGTTGCTTAATTTTAGTTATAAAACAACCACCCCTAAAAGAATTATTTAATAAAATATAAAATATTTAAATAAAATTAAATTTTATAAAAAAAATTATATAGAATATAATTTAAATAATGATGTAGCTATTTATAAATTAGTAACTACTCAATGAAATTTTAAAATCTAAACATTTAATAAATCTCAAAATCAAATGGAAGATATCCCACCTCAAAAAATATATACCAAAATATCAACTACAAAATACAAAAAGACCACTTTTAAGAATTTATTTTTATAATATATATTAGGGTTTAAGTAAAATTAATTTATAAGCATTAAATAAAATTAAAAATAAAATAAAAAAATATTTTATAAAATCCATTTAGTATCTATACTTATCTAAGTTGGATACTTTTAACTTTTAAAATTTGAATATGGTTTCAGGGTTCTAAATTCAATAATTTATTTTAAAGATAAGTCAGAATAAATACTCACATCTCTTTTAAAAATGAAATTTTTTATTTTGGTATCGTTAAGAATAAACAGTTAAAATCAAAGCTTGAACATATCTAATACCACATTCAACTTCCCAAACAAATAACAATATTAGTTGTCGGGATACTTCTTTTTCACTAATTCTAATAAATATTTTAACCTTGAGTAAATGAAAAAGAGAGAAGCTGTACCTTGGCGGAGGGAGCCGGAAACTATACATGTTTTGATCTTTTGTGATGTGGGTGATCCTCTGTATCATCATGGCTTCTTTTGACATTGAATAGTTGAAGGCTCTGTTGAGGATGATCTTGCGCATAGATGAGATGGATCCCACAACTTGCTTTGGTGATAGGCCTAAGATAGGACGAAAAGCCAGCCTTAAACTTGTTCCACCTATTAGATCGATACTCACTTGAAATGGCAATCTGAGGGAAATAGACCACCATCAATGCTGCATCTGCAAATAATGTGCTATTCTTTATGTCTAGATTCATATCCATAATAAACTCTATCTTCTCCACGCGTCCAAATTGATCACCATCGGATATCAACAATCGAAGAGTATCAAATGCAAAAATATCACATTGAAATGCCTTGCATATGTCATCATCAACTAGAACATGATGACAGAATAAAGCAAATCCCAAGAAGTTGTTATCTTCATACCAATTCTTTGGGAGATCTATTGTTATTTCATTTCCCATACTCTTATGACTTATCCACTCTGGTATTTCACTACTTCCTGGAATGAAAACACTTACACAGTTGTGCATCCCGATTATTGGGCATTCAAAATCCTGTATAAAAATAGCATGTAAATTTCATGCCTTCATTAAAAAATAAAATAAAATAAGTGCCATATGTAAAATTCATACCTGAATTTGTGATTTTAAGCAGTTGCGAAGAGAGGACCAGAGTGGATGCTTTGCATCACTTGATAAAGTTTCCAGGAGTGGACAACCACGTGCTTCTATCCATCTTAGACTTGATGGAAGCTCTGGAATTTCTTTAAGCATCAAGCAGTAATTCATGAAAAGGAAATGCAAGCGAGAAAGACGAATGATGCCATCAGGTATGCAATCAATGTTGTTTCCACTCACATTTAACCTTTGCAATGAGAACAAGCACCATAAATCATCGGGGATTGCTCCTGCCATCAGATTGCAACCACTTACATCTAGTTCTTTTAACTGCATGCTTCTCAGATTGTCGGGCAATTTGTGGAGCTTTGGACAGTTACGAACAAGAAGTTCACTAACACACGTCATACCAATGCTGTTTGGAAGAGTCTCAAGGTTCTCACAATTGCTCAAGTCCAACCTTGCCACACATATTTGACGTTCAATTGATGATGGCAGCTCTGTTATAGCTGATTCACGTAAAGAAAGGCCTTTTGAATGTTCCATATCCTCTATGATCTCCGAAAAAATCTCTAGATTTGAACAATCACTGAGAAAGCAGAGGTGCAGGGATTTCAACTGTAAAATGCTGCTTGGAACACTCCTCAAGTTTTTGCATTTGCTCAAATCTAAGAATTGAAGTCGGGAAAGATGACCTATCAAGCAAGATAATTCTTTAATAGGAGTATCATCTAGATTAAGATTCCACAGATTTTCCATATTCTTTTGGATCTCAGGGAACTTCTCAAAATTTGAGCAACCTTCGAGCACCAGACTTTCAAGAGCCTCTAAGCACTCAATGTTGGTTGGGAGTTCTTTAATACCACTATGAGATAACCAAAGCGTCTTTAAATGTCTCATATTCACAAAGAAATTGTCAGGGAATTTCTCAAACTTTGAACCTTTGAGAGATTAAGAGTTTCAAGAGATATCAAGGACCCAATGCTGCTTGGGAGTTCTCTAATTCCACTCTCACTAAAATTAAGCTTTCTCAAAAATTTCATCTCAGAAAATGTGCCAATAGATGAATGAAGTTTGCTGAAGCTTACACAACCTTCAAGATTAAGTTTCTCCAATTTTGGCATCCTTGAGAATTTCAGTATTTTGATGAGCTGTTGTGAGTTACTTAGATCAATGAACTTCAATTCTGCAAAACACTATAGCAAAAGACATTTTTTTAAATAAAAACCTTCCATGAACTTGAAAATTAGCATTAAAAAAAAAAAAGAAATTAAATAATGATTATACCTTCTCCCCTTTCAAAAGTTCTTTTATGTTGCTAGACTTCAAGTTGATTGCAACAAGCTTCTCTCCATGAAAATTTGAAGGCAAAGACACTAAACTTTCCCAATGAAGATAGTTTAAATTAGGAGGAAATTCAAAGTCTTTAGGAAGAGACATTTTATGCCCATCGCCAAGACTATAATAGACTTTGAGCAATCTAAGTTTCTTCATCTTGGCAAACACTTTCTTCATCTGGGCAAATATTTTTGCAGTGAACCATTTTTCTTTTGATCTAGACAAGTCTAGAGAAATGGTTTCAACATTTTCCATCCCCTAGAAAACAAGATTGAAGAATTAGGGAAAACAAATAGTAAAAATCCTAACTTTTTAAGAAAAAAATGTTATTAAATCTTTTATCTCCCAAAAGAGCTTAAGTAAGCTATTGAATTTAAATAGTTGATTCTTACCTCTTCACTTACAAACGCACAATAGATATCAACTGGATTCCATAATCTGCTCCATTTGCTAGTGTCTTTGGCATGTTGTTCTCGAACAATTTTCTTGCACATTTTCTCGATCAAACCATGCATATGTAGCCTATTGTTTGAGAAAGTTATAAGACATCGCTCCGATAGAACTCTTATATTTATTTCACCATACAATTCATAACCGTCCCATATTTTTGAAGCAAAGTCTTTATCTTCACCTTGAAAAAAACAAGCAATGTCAAGGAGTATCATTTGTTGTGTAGTGTCTAATCCATCAAAGCTTATTTTAAGCACATTTTGAATTTTCATTTCAGGTTCTTTTTCCAATTTGTGTAGTTCACTTTTCCATTCACCTTTTGTCTTGCCACATAAAAGAGAACCCAAAACTTTCAAAGCTAATGGAAGACCTTCACAATAATGTATCACCCGATATGAGAGAAATTTAAAATCCTCTTTTGGAAGATTTGGTTCAAAGGCATATTGACTAAAGAGCTTAAGTGCTTCATAGTCTTTTAGTCCTTCAACCTCATATAGGTAATCCACTTTAAGCGTATTTAGGCATTGTTTATCTCTAGTTGTGATGATGATTCTACTTCCTTTACCATACCAAGCATGATTTCCAACTAAAAATTCTAATTGATCCATATCATCAACATCATCAAAAACAATAAGAGCCTTTCAAAGGTAAAGACTATTTTGTATCACTTGGGCTCCTCGGTGAATGTTGCTTATCTTTGGATTTCCTCCCTCTTGGATATCATTAAGAAGTAGCTTTTGTAAACGAAGTAGACCTTTATTTTTGTAAACCTTTTTGGCATCTTCAAGGAAGCTACTACATTCAAATCCCCAAGAAATTTTATTATATATATATCTAACAATGGTTGTTTTACCTATTCCACCAATTCCACATATCCCAATCATGCAAACATCATTTGACTCCATACTTAGTCCAAAACTTATTTTTTTAAAATAGGAATCCATTCCAACTAAATTATTCCCAACAGACAAGATTTCACAATTCAATATTCTATTGGCGATGGTGGTAGTAATTTTCTTGATATGCTCTGATTCATACCTAGTAATTATGAAGTAAGTTAGAGAAGAACACATGGTGAGATGAACAATAAATGGTAAGAAATATCAAGGAAATTTAATGATTTTTGGTATCCTAATAACAACTGAAATTTTATTTACATATTCAAGCACTTCTTTTTTAGTATAATGTATGAAAGACAATGAAAAGAAATATCAAAACATGAACTATATATACTTCCACTTAGTCAACTTTCTATTAAAATAACCCTAAATTTCTTTTAATTCACTTATATTTTAAATAAAATCTTTATGAAATATTTTTATTTGAAAGAGCTTCGAAATTTTATATAAAACATTTGTTTGAAAATCTTTTTTAATATTTTGTTTCAACTATAAAGATTATTGAAATTTATACTTTTTATTTATCAAATTAATTTTTTTAATAAAAATTACTTTTGTAAAAAATTAAATATTTTGTAAAATTTTTAAATATTTTGTTTATTTGAATTTTTATCTAATCATGCCTATAATTTAGTAAGTTAGATTTTGTTAACATTTTGTTATAACATTTAGTTATATTATATGATATTAGTTAACCCTATCATTAACAAGTTATATATACAATTCTTTTAAAATATGAAAATATGTTAACATTGATTTAATTTAAAATTTGGTAATTTAAATATTAAAATATGTTAATATTTATTCAATTTAAAATTTTGTAATTTAAATATCGGTCTCTCCCCATTATGAACTTCTAACTCCACCATTGACCATACGGTTGAGTTTCATAACTTCTACAATTTAATTACTGTAAAATAAAATCCAACCATTAGATGCATAGAATTAAAAATGATACGATAAAAATAATTAAGCATATCTTAAGAATCAAGAATGACAAAATGGGAAATGAAAGTAATGCATAGAATCAAGGATGACAAAATGAAAATAATTAAATAGATATATAGAATCAAGATAGGAATCTAATCCATATTTTCATAAATTAAGAGCAATCAAATATTAATAATATTTTATTATCTTAGTTTTAGGAAATAATATTTGTTTCCCTTAATTTTAGGATGTTTATTATTATTATTTTTTTACCTTAATAAAATTCAAGGTTTCCATTGCCAAATTTATCAAACTCTTCACTATTTTGGACCTTAATTTTTTATTTGTTTGTCATTAATATGTTGTATCATAAATAGATTATGTTTCTCTAAGACATTTGATTTTACATTTAATTCTTTGAATTGGATATTTAACATCTTTTATGGAACTATCCTAAATAGAATTATGAAAAACCCAGAGTTTTTCAATAATCTATAGTGGATATTAATTACATAATTAATATAGATCCAACAATTTGTTTAACTTTATAGAAATTGATTTCTAAAAAAGTTGTGCTATATTTTATTTCAAATCTTGTATAGGAATGCCTATTTATCAAATTATGAAATACTAAAAAGCATAAAAAAACAAAAAAAAAAAACAAAAAAAACAAAAAAAAACAGAGAGCAAGAGGAAGAACTTATGGTTAAACCCAAACCATATACTTCTGATAATTTCTTTTTCGATTTGTTAATGAAATATTTATATTTGGAATCATGTGGGCTTCTTTACAATTATAAATTTATAAATAATTATTATTATTATTTTTTACTACAATTTGAGAAGTATTCAAGTATGAGGCATGTGTGTCACTAGATTATTAGCCATGCATCAAGTATTCTAAATAATCAACTAATTTATTCTATTTGAGAAAAATATAATTGGTATATAAGCTAAAAAGAAGATATTAAAATTACCCCACTTTTACATGCCATCCAGAAAGATTGCCTGCTTCAGTCAAGGCCTCCCTCCAACTTTGTACCTTGTTCTTCCAATTTTCTTCATACCTGGTGAATGCATCTCCAAACCTCCCTGTTTGTTTACGTACATCCGATGGATCCACATGGTAGAAAATTGGCAATACTATTTGCCCATATTTCCGGCTGCACTCCATGATCTTTGCAAGCTCGTCTAGGCACGACCTTGAATGAGCATAAGTTTTTGAGAAAACAACAATGGAAGATCTTGATTTTTCAATAGCATTTAGAAGCTCTGGCACAATTTTTTCTCCTCTCATAAGTTGGTCATCTCTGAAAGTTATAATGCCTTTTCCAACCAAAGCATTATATAAGTGATCGGTGAAATTGTAACGGGTGTCTTCCCCTCTAAAACTCAAGAACACGTCATAAGTCCATCCAAGGTCGAATGGAGAAGAATCAGATGCCATTTGAGCGCTTGTGGAAGCCATTGCCAGCCAAGCTGCGTGTAAGTCAAAACTATAAGACAGTCTTCAATTGAATCTTGCCTCTGTAAAAGGTGTTGCGGAAGTAAAGTATTTAAGCAGGAAAAAAAAGATGGATTCTAATCAAAAGGAATCATAAAATTAGAAGTTGAGGAAGGAACCAAGAAATTTCTAGGAAGGAAGGTGGGCACTCTAAAGTCTAACAAAACAACCTTTTTCCTTTTGCTTTCACACTCCTGTCTTTTGCCTTGACATTCATTCACATGAGAATATGCCTTTTTCCATTCTCAATTATTTCTCATTAGCTGTATCCATTTACCCTTGATTTAAGGTGGGGTTCACATGAGCCAAGACCCTACCTCAATCATTAAGCCCATTCTTGAAGCTTTCCTTCACTCTTTTACATTTTATTTTTATTTTTCTTCTGTTTGGTATTCAACAACCAGCACTTTTGCTTTTGCAATTTTCAGTGTTATTTTATACATTTTTTTTCCCTTTAACTTGTCTTTTCTTTAATTTTTTTTTCCCAATTGGTATAACAACTAAAGTGTAAAAAATAAACATATGTCAAATCTTAGTGACTCAAATATATATTACGTTATAGATAATTGAGCTTTAATTTGGGTTTTTCTAATATTATAGCAACTTGGTACTCACCCATTGAGTCAAAAAAGCTTGGCCAAAATCCCAAGTAGTAATACCATAGGAGATCATTCTCGTACACTTCAAGTTGAAATTTAAAATCTAATTTGATACTCAAAGGGGATTTCAAAATTTTATTTATTTGGAAATGGTAACATAAATTCAAATTTCTAATTTAAAAAATCATTATGCAAAAAAATTAAAGCCATATATTAAAAATATTATTGTTATGTTTATTATTTTAAAATACATATTAATTATTTGATGATTTTTTTAATTGAGTATTTGTTTGAAAAGGTAAAGTAAGCTTCTTTTTTCTTAACAAAAATTAAGTCATATCACTAATTTTTTTAGTTATCTAAGTAGCTCCAAATATATTGGCTGAGGCCAAAAAAAAAAAATTTAATTATATTAATTATTTATTTGTATAAATAAATTTATTTTGAATTAGTCGTTAATCCTTTTACAAGATGTAACGAGAATCATTTGTTCACCAACGGGCCAAAAAGTAATGAATGAGGGGTGGTCACTTCACAAGGAAAGATTCCTTTGTTGACCAACATGGTGGCCCATTTTTTGGCATTTTCCCATGTGCATTGTTTGACGGGGCTTGCAAAGAATAATTGTTTATTTGAATTATTTATTCACCTGTGGGTCAAAAAGTAATGAATGGGGATGGTTGTCACTTCAGAAGGAAAAGTTCCTTTGTTGGTCCTTTTCTTGGCATTTTTTCGTGTGCATTGTTTGATGGGGCTTGCCGAGAATTATTGTTTATTTTAAATTATATTGTATATGAGTTTCATCTTTAATAAAAGTGTTTTTTAGGACATCATTACTTTCTTATTAATATGGTACAAATGTTTACTCATATTGATATCAGCATATCATAAATTTTATTTTGAATATAAATATAAATAAAATGATAGCTTATTTAGATTATGGGTGGGAAGTTGAAGATGCTAATACTTCGTAGAAAATATTAAAATAAATAAATAAAATTTGAAAAAGAGAATAGTCTAACTGGTTGTTTCCACATCTTCATTGTCCAGTAAATTAAACTTATAATGAGTGCATATGTCATCAAATAAAACACTGAACAACAGGATTTAAAAAAAAATGGTAATTTTTAAAAATATGTTTTTTAAACATGACAATTCAAAAAAATATTTTTAAATGTACGGTAGTTTGTAATAATCTAATTAGAAATTACATTTTGACAAGATAATTTTAGATGAATTTTAAAGTTATTTTTTGAAAAGAAAACTTCAATATTTAACCCAAAGTTGTCTTTTTAAAAGACGACTTCCAATTGATGCCTTAAAAAATGTTGTAGGTTTGGAAATAGTTTTGAAACTATCATATTTTAGTAAATATTTTTAAAAATGGTATTTTTTCCTAAATCCAATGAACAATCAATATTCTACCATTGTTGTGGGGAAGTTACAAGACAATGTTTGAGCCTTTTTTTAGTAAAAAGAAAAAGTGAAAGTTAGGTTGACTTTTTGTTATCTTGGAAAATTCTAAGAAGGAACAATGTTTTGTTGATTGACATAGGTGACCTCTTTCTTGGCTTTTTCCCTTGTACATTGTTTTACAGGGTATGTGAGATTATTGTTTATTTTGAGTTACATCTTAGATGAGTTTTATCTTTAATAATTAGAAAGTTTTTCATGGTATTATAATTTTCTTGTGGATGTGATATTATATCATTATATCATAAATTGTTTTGAAAATAAATAGAAATAAAATTACAATTTTATTAGTTTCGTATATGGTAAGATGAAGACACTGATACCATAGTTCTTATAACACAGGTATTTGCAAAAGTTAAATAAAATTACTTATTCTATAGAATAAATATTTAAAACTCACAAAAAGGATGATTAGCATCTTAAAGTCAACAAGTCAACACATTAAAGATCATTCAATCTTTTTTGTGTTTTTGCAGTTGGCATATTGTCCTTTGATATTAATTCTTTTTCATTTGTGGTTGGCTTTAGTACCAACAAACCAACACTCATTTTTCTTTTATTTTTTTAGGAGTCAAGATCTTTCCATGATTGTTCTCTACTTTTTACTTTTCCATTTTCCAATTTTCCCACTCAATAAAAATGCCTTTGATGAAAATTTGCTTGGGTTTCCAAGTAACCTTCTCATATATATGTTCTCAAAATTCAAAACAAAATACAGGGAGTAATTTCTTATTGATGTTTACCATTTACATAGTCCCTCTTTCTACTCTCAAATTATTCAAAAACTAAGGTAATTTATATAAATAAGTTCTTAAAAAAATTATATAAAACAATTATTAATGATTTTTTTTCCTTTTTTAAAATACTTATTTTTTAATACCAATACAAGAGCAAAACTAAAAGAGCATCCAGACATGCCTGCTTTACTAGTATTATGAAATTCAAAATCTCTCTACTTGATATATTGAGGCCTCTCTAGAAAATTGTGAAAGAAGATTTAACTAACTACTTAGTGAAAGATTTATATGATTAGTAATTTGAGGAGTGGAAAAAATGAGTACCATGACTTAAATTCAAGGTAGTAGGTAGAATGTCACTACAAATAAACTTATATATATTATATTATACCCAACAAAAGGTATATAAAACTTTAATCTTGATACGAGAAGAAACATGAAATTTCCACAAAATTTTCAAGAAATTTAGCTTAAAGGGATAAAGAAACACTAAGCTTCTATAAAATTTTAATGAAATTTCGTTCAAAAAGTGGTAATGCTAAGAAATTAACAAGGTTTAAATCCTCAAATGTGCTTTTACATTGAAAGACTCATATTGGCAGACAATATTATCCTTCTTAATTATTTCTTTTTTTACTTTTGTCTTTTCATCAATACTATGTGACTAAGATCTCACAAAGTTTGTTGAAAGAAAATAAAGACTTTCTCAGTCTTCTCAAGTTACCCATAGGGTTCAAGCAATAATGCATACAATAATTGATGATAGTGAAAGATTCAAAAGAGTTTTATACAGAGAGAAATTATACCCTTTTTATGTTTATATAATATGGAGAGAGAAATCAAGCTTCACTTAGTAGTAATATTTTTTTATCTATTATAAAAAAAATGATATCCTACAAAACCATAGCATACTTTTACATCTTTTATTACTTTTAATCATGTAGTCTATATGCACAAATAGTCAAGAATGACAATTAATTATATTTTTTAAAAAGAAATTATATCACTATTTATTGTAAACTAATTTATAAAGATTGATATTAGTGGATGGCGAATAAACTAGTCATCCTATCATCTTCAAAATTGTATCTTAGATAATTAAATTAGTGCCACAATTATTAAATGAAAACAATAAGTTTTTGAGAAAACAATAATGGAAGATCTTGATTTTTCAATAGCATTTAGAAGCTCAGGCGCAATGTTTTCTCCTCTCCTAAGTTGGTCATCTCTAAAAGTTCTAATGCCTTTTCTAACCAAAGCATTATATAAGTGATCAGTGAAATTGTAACGGGTGTCATCCCCTCTAAAACTCAAGAACACGTCATGAGTCCAACCAGGGTTGGAGGGAGAAGAATCAGACGCCATTTGAGCGCTTGTGGAAGCCATTGCCAGCTGCATGTATGTCAAAACTATAAGACCGTCTTTAATTGAATTCTGCCTTTGTGAAAGGTGTTGCAGAGGTCAAGTATTTAAGCTGGAGAAAAAAGACATATTCGAAATAAAGGAATCATAAAATTAGAAGTTGAGGAAGGAACCAAGAAATTTCTAGGAAGGAAGGTGGGCACTCTAAAAGTCTAACAAAATAACCTTTTTCCTTTTGCTTTCACACTCTTGCCTTTTGCCTTGGCATTCATTGGGCTCTCCAAACTTTTTCCCATTATTCATTTAAAAAAAGTGGAAGTGGAAGTGGAAATGGAGAGAATATTTTCTCCTTTTCTTCTTTAATTTAGCCTTTCAATTTGGGTTTAATAAATATTTTTTAAACTTTTATGATAAAAGTGTAAAAGATTTAATTTTAAAACAAAAATTCGTGAATATAAAAAGTACTATTAGCTTCGGAACTTGAAATTTTAAAAAAATTCAATGGTTTCATATCTAACCTACACAATTTTCATCTTCTAATTTAAACATAAAAAATAAAAATAAAAATAAATAGAAAAAAAATTGTGAAAGTGTTGAAATTACTTTTGTATTATGGAAAAATTATGGAAGAAAATGAAAATAAAATATTTATTTATTTATTTTGAAATTTTATTTAATAAAAGACTTCATTTACGCTATCAAATAAACTCCAAAATTATAGGAGAATTTGGAAAAAAAAAAAAACAAAAGTCTTTGGATATTGAGTCACTTCTGTGTGCCTTATAAAAAATTGAATTAATTAGTTAAAAATGGATGAAAAAATCTCCAAAATTGTGAATGTAACCCTTCTCATGTTTTTAATTAAGAAGTAACCCATTTTTTTTATATAAATATCATTTATTATTCCAAGTATTTACTTGTAGATTTCAAAAGAAATGATTATTTTTAGAAGAAAAATGATAGCTTTTTTGTCAACACAAGGCCAAAAAGGAATGATGAGTAAATTTTAAAAATTGGGTTTTTAATAAACTTTTTAATCAAATAACTCGATTAGAATTAAGGATGGCAACAGGGCGGGTTCGGGACAAGTCGCCCTCATTCCAACCCCGCCCCGTTTATTTGAAACAATTCTCATCCTCGTCTCATTTAAAAAATTAAACGGGGTGGGCGGGGTGGGCGGGTATGATAAATTCCCATACCCCCGTTTAACTTTTTTTGAATTTTAATTTATTTTTTAAAAAATTACTTTTAAAATTTTTAATTATATTAAAATAAATATATTTTATAAATAATTAAATTATTATATTTTTTATAACTTATTTTATTAAAAATATTTTATTATTATCTATATATTAAAAATAATAAAATAAAAATTAAATTAAATTAATTTTAAATTATAAATTAAATTAAATTTTATATATAATCAGGGTGGGGCGGGGTGGGGCAATACTCGAACCCGGCCCGGGTTTTAAAAAAAATTCCCAAACTCATTCCAAACCCGTTTATTAAAATTAAACCTCGTCCCATTAGGGATGGGGTGGGTACCCGAAAAGACCCACCTCATTGCCATCCCTAGTTAGAATGTACTTTTCCTTTCTCAATTATTTTAGATGTTGGTGTGTTGTTAGAATCCCTTTTTCTTTTTCAATTATTTCTCATTAGTTGTATCCATTTACCCTTTATGTAAGGTGGGGTTCACATGAACCAAGACCCTACCTCAATCATTAAGCCCATTCTTGAAGCTTTCCTTCACTCTTTTACATTTTATTTTTATTTTTCTTCTGTTAGGTATTCAACAACCAACACTTTTGCTTTTGCAATTTTCGATGTTATTTTGTACATTTTTTTTTCCTTTTACTTGTTTTTTTCTTTAATTTTCTTTTCTTTCCCAATTAGTATAAAGACTAAAGTGTAAAAAATAAACATATCTCAAATCTTAGTGGCTAAATTTAATTAGGTCATAAGACCCTTGAATGTATATTATTCTTCTATTTGAATAATATATATATACCCACTATTAGATAGAAAATATGCCACCCTCAATCAATAAATAAAATGAAAATTTAAATTTTCTTATTAAAACATGAAAATCATATAAAGAGATTGATTTAAAAACATATGCTAGTATTAATTTAGAAAAATTATATACAAAAATTATTTTGAAATTAAGAAAATCTAAAAATTGTTTGATTATTTTCCAAAATTAATTTTATTTTCTTATAGTTTTCCTTTTTTATTTATAAAAAGATCATCTTTAATTTATAAAATTGTACAATATTATTATAAATAAAAATAAATAAATAATTAAATGTATAACGTTTTCTAAAAGTAAAATAATAAAAAATTACTACTACGTACAAATATTTTTTTGGTTTGAAGTACTCAGAAAGAAAAAAAAGAAAAAAAACTACAATGAAAAAAATATATATAATTGGTATCATGAAAAAAAAAATTAGAGCTAAATTAGACTCCTTTTAATCGTGTAATATATACACAACAAAGCATCAATGAAAGTCCATGCAATGATTACTCGTAGAAACTCCATGCTCCATAGACTATAGTTTCATAAAAAATTAGGAGTAAGGATGATAGTTGTGTTTCTCAAAAGAGAGTTATGGGTTTTACTACCAATATAGAATCATTAATCTTTTGGAAACACGGAAAGAATATTACAAATCATGTAACAAAAGGAAAAAAAGCAAAAATTAATCTTAATGAGTGGGAAGGAAATATAACATTTGCATTACTTTTCTTTTAAAAAAAAAAAAGTAATGCTTGAAAGTTAACAAAAGTACCAAATGTTCAAAAAGCGATCAATGGAGAGGTAGTTGAATTTTAAAACAATAGAAGGAAAGAGGTACCAAATAATTCAAAAACACTTTTGTTTCTTTTTTATGATTTTTACATTAACAATTTTATCTTTTACTTTATTCTTTTTTAAGGTGCAATGATAGCTTGTTCACTTGAATAATCAACATTCTACCATTATTGAAGGCTCCTTTCATTAGTTAAAAGAAAAGATGAGAGTTGAGTTGGATTTTTGTCATCTTTAAAAATTCCAAGATAGTGGGTAGAAAATGTGACCAAAAGGACATAGGTGACCCATTTTTTAGCTTTCTATCTTGCATATCGTCTTATAGGGTTGGGTGAGAATTATTGTTTATTTTGAGTTACATTTTAGATAAGTTTCCTCTTTGCTAAGAGAGTTTTTCATGGTATCATTACTTTCTCGTTGATGTGATACAAATTTTTACTTATATTAATATCATTATATTATAAACTATTTTGAATATAAATATAAATAAGATAGTTTAGTTATTAAGTTTCTCATGTGGTAAGACCAAGATACTAAAACTATAATTCTCATCATAAGAAAGGTTGAAAAATAAATAAAATTTGAAAAAAAAAAAATACTAAATCTATTTCAACTAACCTCTCACTAACATTTATCAATCTATCCAAAATTTTGTCATAGGACTCATGTTCTCCAAATGTAATGAGACCTAGATGGTTAGAATTGTTTTTCAAATATACTATTTTTTTTTTAAATGGTTTAAGAATCTAGAAATTCAAAATCCTAACCTAGCTAGAATACCAATAACAAAATATCCCTCCTTCATGATAAATTTCTTATTTCCATGGAGTTATCTCCATCAACCTGACTCAAATATATTACGTTAGAGATGATTGAGCTTTAATTTGGGTTCTTCTAATATTATAGCAACTTGGGATTCAACCATTGTGAGTCAAAAAAGGTTGGCCAATATCCCAAGTACTAATCCCATAGGAGATCATTCTCATGCACTTCAAGTTGAAATTTAAAATCTAATTTGATACTTGGAGTGGATTTCAAAATTTTATTTATTTGGAAATGGTAACATAAATTGAAATTTCTATTTTAAAAAAAAAAATCATTATGCATAAAAATTAAAGCCATATATTAAAAATAGTATTGTTATGTTTATTATTTTAAAATACATATTAATTATTTGATGATTTTTTAATTGAGTATTTGTTTGAAAAGGTAAAGTAAGCTTCTTTTTCCTTAACAAAAATTATATCATATCACTAAATTTTGTTGGTTATTTAAATAGCTCCAAATATATTGGCTGAGGCAAAAAAGAAAAAAAAATTAAATAATAATAATTATTTATTTATATAAAAAAATTATTTAAAATTAGGTGTTAATCCTTTTATAAGATGTAACGAGAATCATTTGTTCATCAATGGGCCAAAAAGTAATGAATGGGGGGGGAGGGGGGTGGTGACTTTACAAGGAAAGATTCCTTTGTTGACTAACATTGGTGGCCCTTTTCTTGGAATTTTCCCATGTGCATTGTTTTGTGGGGCTCACAAAGAATTATTGTTTATTTGAATCATTCATTCACCAATGGGTCTGAATGGGGGGTGGTGACTTTACAAGGAAAGATTCCTTTGTTGACTAACATTGGTGGCCCTTTTCTTGGAATTTTCCCATGTGCATTGTTTTGTGGGGCTCGCAAAGAATTATTGTTTATTTGAATCATTCATTCACCAATGGGTCTGAATGGGGGATGGTGACTTTACAAGGAAAGATTCCTTTGTTGACCAACATTGGTGGCCCTTTTCTTGGAATTTTCCCATGTGCATTGTTTTGTGGGGCTCGCAAAGAATTATTGTTTATTTGAATCATTCATTCACCAATGGGTCAAAAAGTAATGAATAGGGGGTGGTCACTTCACAAGGAAAAATTCCTTTGCTAACCAACATAGGTGGCCTTTCTCTTGGCATTTTCATGTGTGCATTGTTTTATGGGGCTTGCCAAGAATTATTGTTTATTTTAAATTATATTTTATATGAGTTCCATTTTTAATAAAAGAGTTTTTTATGACATCATTATTTTCTTATTAATATGGTACAAATATTTACTCAGATTCACATCAGCATATCATAAATTTATTTTGAATATAAATATATATAAGATGATAGCTTATTTAGTTTATTTGGTAGGAAGTTGGAGATACTAATACCTAGTAGGAAAGATTGAAAAAATAAATAAATTTTATTAAAATAATAGTCTAACCCGTTGTTTCCTCCACATCTCCACTTTTCAATAAATTAAACTTATAATGAGTGCAAATGTCATCAAATAAAACACTGAAACGAGATTTTTTTAAAAATAGTAATTTAAAAATATATGTTTTTTTAAATATGATAATTCAAAAAAATATTTTTAAATGTACGATAGTTTGGAATAATCTAATTAGAAATTGCATTTTAAAAAAGATAAGTTTAGAGGAATTTTAAAGTTATTTTTTGAAAAGCAAACTTCAATATTTAACCTAAAGCTATATTTTTAAAAGATGACTTCCAATTGATGTCTTAAAAAATGTTGTAGATTTGGAAATAGTTTCGAAACTATTAGATTTTAATAAATATTTTTAAAATGGTATTTTTTTTTTTCAAAATCCAATGAACAATCGGTATTCTACCATTGTTGTGAGGAAGATGCATGATAATGTTTGAGCATTTTCTTTAGTAAAAAGAAAAAGTGAGAGTTGGGTTGATTTTTTATCATCTTGAAAAATTCTAAGAAGGAACGATACTTTGTTGATTAACATAGGTGGCCTCATTTTTGGCATTTTCCCTTGTACATTGTTTTATGGGGCTATGTGAGATTATTGTTTATTTTGAGTTACATCTTAGATGAGTTTTGTCTTTAATAATTAGAAAGTTTTTCGTGGTATTATAATTTTCTTGTGGACGTGATACCAATTTTTACTCATATTATATCATTATATCATAAATTGTTTTGAAAATAAATAGAAATAAAATTACAATTTTCTTAGTTTCTTATATGGTAAAATAACACAAGTGTTTCCAAGAGTTAAATAAAATAATTACTTATTCTATAGAATAAATATTTTAAACTCACGAGAAGGACAATTAGCATCTTAAAGTCAACAAGTCAACACATTAAAGATCATTCAATCTTTTTTTGTGTTTTTGTAGTTGGCATATTGTCCTTTGATATCATTTCCTTTTCATTTGTGGTTGGCTTTAGTACCAACAAACCAACACTCATTTTTCTTTTACTTCTAATTTTTTTAGGAGTCAAGGTCTTTCCATGTTTGTTCTCTATTTTTTGCTTTTCATTTTCTCATTTTCCCACTCAATAACAATGTCGTCTTTGATGAAAATTTCATAGATTTCCAAGTAACCTTCTCATATATATGTTCTCAAAATTCAAAACAAAATATAAGGAGTAATTTCTTATTGATATTTACCATTTACATAGTCTCTCTTTTTTACTTTCAAATTATTTAGAAACTAAGGTCAAAATAGAAAATTTATATAAATAGGTTCTTAAAAAAAATTATATAAAACTATTATTAGTGAAAATTTTTCTTTTATTTTTTAATACCAATACAAGATCAAAACTAAAAGAGTATCCAAACATTCCTCCTTTACTAGTATTATGAAATTCAAAATCTCTCTACTTGATATATTGAGGCCTCTCTAGAAAATTGTGAAAGAACATTTAACTAACTACTTGGTAAAGGATTTATATGATTAGTATAATTTGAGGAGTGAACAAAATGAGTACCATGACTTAAATTCAAGGTAAAAGGTAGAATATAACTACAAATAAACTTATATATATTATATTATACCCAAGGAAAGGTATAGAAAACTTTAATCTTGCTACAAAAAGAAACATGAAATTTCCACAAAATTTTCAAGAAATTTAGCTTAAACGGGTAAGGAAACATTAAGTTTCTACAAAATTTTCATGAAATTTCATTCAAAAAGTGGTAATGATAAGAAATTAACAAAGTTTAAATCCTCAAATGTGCCCCTTTACATTGAAGGACTCGTATTGGTAGACAATATTATCCTTCTTAATTATTTATTTATATTTTTTACTTTTGTCTTTTCATCAATACTATGTGACTAGGATCTCACAAAGTTTGTTGAAAGAAGATAAAGAATTTCTTAGTCTTCTCATGTCACCCATAGGGTCCAAGCAATAATGCATACAATAATTGATGAAAGTGAAAGATTCAAAAGAGTTTTATAAAGAGAGAAATTATACCCTTTTTATGTTTATATAATATGGAGAGAGAAATCAAGCTTCACTTAGTAGTATATTTTTTTTATCTATTACAAAAAAAAAAAAAAAATGGATATCCTACAAAACTATAGTATACTTTTACATCTTTTATTACTTTTAATCATGTAGAGTCTATATGCACAAATAATCAAGAATGACAATTAATTATATTTAAAAATAAAAATAAAAAGAAATTATATCACTATTTATTGCAAACTAATTTATAAAGATTGATATTAGTGGATGGCGAATGTCATATACTTATAGATAATATGTATTTAAAATGAATAAATTTCTTTTACAAAAAAAGAAAAAAAGAAAAGTCTTACTCTTCCCTTATCTTTTGTCTAATCAATTTGATTAAACACTTTCTTTATCTTTTTTCTTTTTTCCATTGCAAATTATTTTATTTCATTAGATAAAGTGATGTGTTCCACACGGTTTTGCAAAGCCAAAGACCTTTTGGTTTTTCCCTTATCAAACAACATAAGTAGCCATATGTTTTAGACAACATGTATATAAAGTGAATACATTTCTTTTTTGTTATTTAAAAAAAAGATAAGTCTCACTCTTCCCTTCTCTTTTTTTCTAATCAATTTGATTAAACATTTTTTTTCTTTCATCTTTTTCCATTGCAAGTAATTGGTTTCTTTCATTAGAGGAAGTGGTGTGTTCCACACAATTTTGTAAGACCAAGGACCTTCTCAGTTTATTTTATTTTATTTTATTTATTTATTTATTTTTTATACCAAACACCATAAATAGTCATGTGCTTTAGATAACACGTATTTAAAGTGAATAATTTTTTTTAAAGAAGAAAAAAGATAAGTCTTACTCATTCTTTGTCTTTTTTTTTTTTTTTAATCAATTTGATTAAACACTTTTTTTTTTTTTTTTTTTTCATTTTCATTGCAAGTTGTTTTTTTTAATTAAATGAACTAGTGTGTCTCACACGATTTTGTAACACCAAAAATCTTTCTGGTTTTTCCTTGACCAAACACCATATATAAGTAGTCATGTGTTTTAGATAACATGTATTAAAAGTGAATAAATTTCCTTTTTTTAATTAAAAAAAAATTAAATCTTACTCTTCCCTTGTATTTTTCTCTAGTAAATTTAATTATACATTTTTATTTTCTTTTTTCTCTTTAAAAATCCGTCTACTCCCAAACTCCTAACTAAATCTATCGACATCATCTGTATTTTGTTTCTTACAAGCAAACCGGGTTTGCTTTCTCACCGTTTTTCAACCCCCAACATTCCAAGAGATAATTTTAATCTTCATTTATGATCTGGTACTAAGTCCCCACCTCCTCTTCCACCCTCTTTCCTACTGCCTGTTACCCCTAAATAATTCACCGTGTACTCTTAACATTTTTAATTCCCTTTTGAGGGGCCTCACTTCCTTCCCTATATCATGATGTGAACAAATATGGAAATTGGCCATGACGAAACTCCAAAATGAACTACACGCCTGCATTACATTGGACCGCAAATGAACCTACACAAGGCTCAGAAACCGATCAAGGCCAAAAGAGGGCCATGGCGGGGTCATATGAAAAGATGGGTGCATGTGACATCCATAGGATAAAATGCAAGTGTCAAGGGACAAAATTGAGGGTCTACACCTCCCAAGACTCAAATTAAGTTCCATTGTCTATGGTAATCTTCTAGGGGATTCCAAATTGACATATTATGTTTTTCTAGCAAAAATTCCAAACATTTTCCCTTTTTACTAAGGAAAGGGGTTATGCTTCTATTCCCCGTTGAGTGACTAGACAACCCAAAAAACGTCCATTGGTGACCCTAAAGGTACACTTAGAGGGTTTAAGCTTAATTCAATAGTTGCACAATGCAAATAACACTTTAGCTAGGTGTTGTGTTTATTGTTGAGTAGAATTGCTTTTAACCATCAAGTTGTCCACATAAACTTCCACCACTTCACCAATTTTCCTTTCAAAGTGCCATCATACATTGAAAGGTCACACCTACATTTTTTTAACCCGAAGGGCATCACCATGTAACAATAGGTTCCATGTTCGATGATGAAGGCAAATTGTTTTTACATCATCAGGGTCGATGGGAATTTGATTATATCCACTATAAGCATCTAAGAAAAATGGTACCTCATGTCCTAATACTGAGTCTACCAACTGATCAATACAAGGAAGGGAATATTTATCATTTGGATACACCTTATTAAGGTTGGTGTAATTGACACACCTCCTCCATTTACCATTATTTTTAGGTACTACAACCACATTAGCTAGCTAGGTCAATTAACGCACCTCTTAGACAAAATTAGAAGCCAATAATTTATCAAGTTCCTCTTTGATAATCTACGCCTTGAATGGGGCCATCTGATGCCAATTTTATTATACGAGAGTCAAGTGCAAATATACATTAAGCTTGTGATTGAAATGTAAGCAGTTTACATGCTATATATATGTGATTGCAATGAATATTTACAACATGAATCAAAACTGAAAAGACTTAGAATAGTCTACTTACCTCTAGCCATTGTATCGAGTTACTGCAATTAGTTTCAAAACTTTGATTTCCAAACTCTAATCTCTCATTTTAGATGGTGTATTTCTGGAAAAACAATAGAGATGAGTTCGGGACCATTTCAAATCTATACAATTATGGCTTCCATCATGCCACGTTGCTCTTATTTGCTACCATGTTTGAGCAGTTTGTGGAACGTGCTCCTTAACCACAGCGGAAGTGAGAGATGGTGGAGGACGTGGTCAAAGTGCTGGACCACATTAGAAGTGCTAGACGTGTGAATGTGTATCATCTAACATTCTCCCACTTGGTCCACACCTTTAACCTAATGTCCTATCTCAGTCCATCAATTATCCCCATTAAGTAACAAATACATGAATCATGACGATAAGTCCTCTATTTAATGAGTGTTACCTTCCATGTATTACAATGTACTCATTTCTTAACATTATACTTTATGTGGCAATATTACTTAATGAATAAACCTTATATTCATTCTTAGTCCAATGAAGTTAAATTTTCTCAAAATTAAATAAAAGTGCACATCAATATGAGAAAACATCATAATAAGAGTTTGTACAATAGAAACTACATAAGGGAACTAAGTCCCATGTTCACTACATGACCCTTGAATTTCAATGGTGGCATGCCCTTAGTTAAAGGATTAGCGATCATCAATTCAGTGCTAATGTGCTCAATAACCACTTTCTTTTCTTTAACACGTTCTCTTGTGGCTAGATGCTTAATGTCGATGTGCTTGATTCGACTTCCACTTTTATTGTTCTTCGCCATAAAGACTGCAGCTGAATTGTCGCAATATATACTCAATGGCCTAGATATTGAATCCATAACTCTAAGCCCAGAAATGAAACTCTTAAGCCATACACCATGTGAAGTAGCCTCAAAACAAGATATGAACTCAACTTCCATAGTAGAAGTAGCAGTCAAGGTCTGCTTAACGCTCCTCCAAGATATAGCTCCACCTGCCAATATAAAAATGTATCCAGATGTTGATTTACGTGAATCAACACAGCCAGCAAAGTTTGAATCTGAGTAGCTAGCAACCTCTAAATTGCTTGTCCGTCTATACATAAGCTTGTAATCTTTGGTTCCTTGAAGATATCCCATCACTTTCTTTGTAACTTTCCAGTGGTCCACACTTGGGTTACTCTAATATCGTCCTAACATTCCAACAGCAAATGCAATGTCAGGCCTTGTGCAGACTTGAGCATACATTAGACTTTCGACTGTAGAAGCATATGGAATGTTCTTCATATGTTCCCTCTCAATATCATTTTTCGAGCATTGGTCCAGATTGAACCCATCACCCTTCACTATAGGGGAAACACTAGGTGAACAATTCTTTGTCTGAAATCTCTCTAAAACTTTATTGATATAGGTTTCTTGAGACAAACCTAAGATACCTTGAAATCTGTCTCTATGGATCTTAATGCCAATGACATAAGATGCCTCAACCATATCTTTCATGTCAAAATTTTTAGAGAGGAATTGTTTTACCTCATGAAGTAAACCCTTATCATTGGTTGCAAGTAAGATGTCATCCACGTATAAAACAAGAAAACAAACTTTACTCCCACTGACCTTAAGGTATATGCATTGATCCATAACATTTTCTACAAAACCAAATGAAGAAATTATGTTATGGAATTTTAAATACCATTGGCAGGATGCTTGTTTTAAACCGTATATGGATTTCTTAAGCTTACAAACCAATTTCTCACCATCACTAGAGGGGAATCCTTCAGGTTGTTTCATGTAAACCTCTTCCTCTAGCTCTCCATTAAGAAATGTTGTTTTCACATCCTTTTGTTGCAATTCCAAATCAAAGTGGGCTACTAATGCCAATATAATGCGCAAGGAATCTTTCTTAGATACAGGAGAAAAGGTTTCCGTGTAATCAATTCCTTCTTTTTTAGTAAACCCCTTTGCAACAAGTCTGGCCTTGTATCTCTCAATGTTGCCTAATGAGTCTTTCTTTGTCTTAAAAACCTGTTTACAACCAATGGCTTTTACACCATTAGGCAACTCAACAAGGTCCCAAACATCGTTGCACTTCATGGAACTCATCTCATCCTTCATGGCATTGTACCACAATTCTGATTCTTTGCAACTCATGGGTTGTGAAAAAAATTCGGGATCATTTTCGGCTCCTATATTGTAGTCACATTCTTGTAGATACACTCCATAATCATTAGGAATTGCTGAACTCTTAGTTCGAGTAGACCTTCTTAAGATTGCACCAATATCTTCTGAGGAAGTATGAGGTTCAACTAGTTGTTCAGAAGTGTCAGGCAACTCCTGGTCAACTAGAACATTGTCAACAGCTTGTGGAACTTCAATGACTGGTTGAACTTCAACAATTGTTCATTCTATACCCGGTTGTACTTGAGGAGTGTTATGAACAATAAAAAATCTATCACTTAAAGTGGAAGGTTGAGACTCTGTATGATCAATGATTACTACTCAAAAAGTACACTTTTATAGCTTGTTATAAACTCTTTTAAATACTTTTAAGTAGTAATTAATACCTTTTAACTCAATTGGCACATTAAGGACCCTTGCAAGTGTTACTAATCAGTTTTTGGCTAGTTTTGGTGTTTTTAGTAGCTTTTTATCATTGAAGCAAGCCAAGAATGAGGGAGAATTTTGTGGAACCCTTGGCAATAGGTTTCCAAGCCAATCAAGAGAAGCAAGGAAGAAATACAGAGAGAGAAATCCAGCATGAAGCAATTTCGCATGGCATTGTGAAATCTTCGCATACTATGCGAAATTCAAAAGGATAGTAGCTTCAAGACAAATTTAGAGCACTTCTTGGAGTCCATTGTATATATACTATATATCATTTTGAAGCTTGGGAATTCAGGAGTCCAACGCTTCAAATGGTGTGCAAATAGGAGTTGAAATGAAGAATTTATGGCCATTGGAAAACTGATTCCGTGCCTAGCTGGTGTACCTTTATTTTAGCCCTTAGACAGGAATAATCAACAAAATTTATAACCTATATCACCATGTACTAGGATAGCCTCAGCTAGCATAGCATAGTGGCTCTAGGATCGTTCACTGTGAAGGGTTTTCAACTTACTATTGACATTAATTCAAAGTTGAATTGATGCTTTTTCATTTCAAGGTTAGCTTTAAAAGAAAACATAATCTTTGGTTGAAAAAGGATTGGTTTTAAGCTAACCAAAACTAATAGTAATTGAAATTACTAATAAAGAAAAGTGCTTTTTGGAGTTTTAGGATCACTAGGGTCAGGCTCCTCATACAAAAACAGAGTCTCGGTCACTTGAATCTTTTCCTCGCATTAGAGAATTAACATATAGTTATTTCTCTAACCGGTGTGGTACAGATGCTTCCCTTTTATGGATTCAAACACTAAATCCCTCTCACTGATTCATCTTGTAATGGCTCGTGCCTCTCACCTAGCATTTGCTATTCAAGGTGATCATTAACCTTGGATTTCCCTTCTTAAGCTCGCAAGAGATAACTAATTGATGTCTCCTTAGAGTTCAAAAGCTTACCAAGTGTTGGCAATTCTAGAAAATCCTACCTTCAAGTCACCTCCCAAAGGCTCACAAGAGATAAACTAGTGCATCTCAATGGACGGAGATCACTTGCCTTATCAAGTGTTGGCCCAGGTGATTTAAAGGCGTTTTAAGTTAACTAAAAACATAGAAACCATTAACGGGTCACACTTTCTCTTCATTAATAGCTGAAACAACAAAACTACCAATTCTTGCACTCGACACCTTACCCAGCTACCTTAGCTCCAAGAGACAAAAATTCTAGCCACTCATTCTCTGAGGAAACATCCTCAGAGCTTGTTTGGCTAGTAAGAAAAATACAATCAAAGCGAGTAGGTAAGGCATAGCAAAACTCTGTATATTACTTCCTTCAAAACTATACAAAAAGTTGTCTTTGAGAACAAGCTCCCGAGAGATATCTCTTTTACAAGGAGAAAATGGGGATTTAAACAACAAGTATCTGAAGAAAAAAATCTAAAAGTGTCGATCGCAAATGTCTGGAAGCACTCAGGAGGATTTCGCAGCATGCAAGATGGGCTGCGAAATTTCCCAAGCTGAAGGTCTCCATTTCGCAGCCAAAGGCTGATTTCGTAGCCATCACCTTGTGATTTCACAACTGCGAAATTGGCCTTCAGCTTGGTGTGATTGGCTTCCAATGGCTATAAGTTCTTCATTTCAACTCTGATTCATGCACCGTTTGAAGCGTTAGATTTCTGATTTCCCAAGCTTCGAAACGACATATACTATGCATGAAATGGACCATAGGAAGTGCTCCAAAAGTGTCCAATAGTTGTTGTCCTCTTGAATTCTTCATGTTAGATTTCTCTCTTTGTTTTCCCTTCTTGCATTCATGATTTGCTTTTGGCAAAGGACTATAAAGCTTCAAAGCTTAGGTTCTTCATGTTAACGAGCTTCCAATTGCTTTGCCATGGATTCCATAGAACTCTCCTCAATCTTGGATTGCTTTGGTGATCAAAATACTATCAAAAACACCAAAACTTAACACAATTTGATTAGAATCGATTGCAAAGGTACTTAATATGCTAATTGAGTTAAAATGTAATAACTACTACTCAAAAGTGTTTAAAAGAGTTAATTACAATCTATAAAATAACATTTTTTGAGTAGTAATCAAAGACAACTACACCAACCTGAAAATGAATTTCGCAACAGCCAAAGTCAAATGCGAAAATTTCGCATCAGCCAAATCGAAATGCAAAAATTTCGCATCAGACAAATCCAAATGCAAAAATTTCGCAACTCCTTTCCACTTGCAAAATTTTTGCAACTCCATATCTGACTTGCAAAATCTTCATGTAATTTTCAGATATTTGCGCACCGAATTAGTTAGATTTTTTCTCAAGATATTTTGTGTAATTACCTATTTCCTCCTTGTAATCAGCTACATATATTTCTGGGATATTCACGATATCTAAAGGGAGATTAAAAATATCTCTCTGGATATTTCTTAGAAAAATATCTTCTATATATATCTTTGATATCTTGTAAAGAAAAAGAACCATGTAATATACTGAAGAAGAGGATCGTAGTAAGAAATATATCTACAGAGCACTTGCTCTACTTTTCCTTCAAATTTTCATTTTCATTTTATTTCTAGCCAAACATCCTCTGAGGCCTCAGAGGATGGGTAACTAGGTTTTTTGTTTCTTGGATTGAAGAAAGTTAGGTAAGGGATCTGGATACAAAGGTAGGAGTTTTCCTTGTTTCCGTTTTTAATGAAGAGGAAGTTGTGACCCGGTAATGGTTTTTATATTTTTAGTTAACTTAAAATCCCTTATAATCACCTAGGCCAACACTTGGTAAGCTTTTTGGACTCAATCCATAGAGATCCATTAGTTATCTCTTGCGAGCCTCTGGGAGGTGGTTTAAAGGTAGGATTACCTAGAATATCCAACACTTGGTAAGCTTTTGGATTCCCTGGAGACATTCATTAGTTATCTTCTGCGAGTTTTTGAAGGGTAATCCAAGGTTAAAGATCACCTTGAATGGCAAATACTAGGTGAGAGGTACGAGTCATTGCAAGATGCATTAGTGAGAGGGATTTAGCGTTGAAACCATTAATGGGAAGCAGCCGTAACACACCGGTTGGGAGGATAACTATAGGTTAAATCCCCAATGCGAGGAAAAGATTTGAAATCTTCCCTTTTGTATAAGGAGCCTGAACCTAGTGACCTAAAACTCCAAGAAACCTTTTCTTTATAATTAAAATCAATTACTATTTTTGGTTAACTTAAAACCAACCCCTTTTTCAACCAACTTTATGTTTTCTTTTAAAACTAACTTGTAAAAGAAAAAGCACCAATCCAATTCTTTAAACTAATCTCAGGTGTGAAATGAAAACCCATCTCTGTGGAAGATCCTAGAACCACTATGCTATGCTAGCTATGCTACCTTAGTATATGGTGAATTAGGTTTATAAATTTTGTTGATAACTCCCGTCTGAGGACTGAATCAAAGGTACACCAATTGGGGATGAATCAATCAATATCAAGAACTATGTTTATGAATTGATCACTCCCACTGACCAAGTCATATTCAAGAAATTTAGCATTTCTCGATTCCACAATCCTAGTGCTGTGAGATGGACAGTAAAATCTGTACTCATTAGACTTTTCAACATATCCAATGAAATACCCACTAATAGTCCTTAGGTCCAATTTCTTTTCTTGTGGATTATAAATTCTCACTTCAGACGAGCATCCCCAAACGCACATATGTCGCAAACTCGGTTTCCAATATTTTATTAACTCAAATGGCGTCTTTGGGACAACCTTGGTTGGAACTCGGTTTAATATATACACGGTTGTCTTAAGTGCTTCAGTCCACAAGAATTTAGGAAGTTTTGAGCTGCTAAGCATACTCCTCACCATGTCCAATAAAGTTTGGTTTCTTCTTTCTGCTACACCATTTCGGTCTGGAGAACCAGGCATGGTGTATTGGGCAACAATCCCATGCTCTTGAAGAAACTTCGCAAATGGCCCAAGTGATTGTCCATCTTCCAAGTATCTACTATAATATTCTCCACCTCTATCTGATCTCACGATCTTAATTTGTTTACCACATTGTTTCTCTACTTCTGCCTTGAAAACTTTAAAGGCTTTTAAAGCTTCATTTTTGTTATGAAGTATGTAGAGATACATGTATCATGAGAAATCACCTATGAAAGAGATGAAGTATTTCTGACCATGAGAGTCCATGTCAAGACTACATATATCAGTATGTATGATCTCTAGTATGGCGGAACTCCTAGTAGCACCTCTCTTTGACTTGTTGGTCCGCTTTCCCTTAATACAGTCCACACAAGTCTCAAAATCAGTAAAATCTAGAGTACTAAGTACCCTATCATTCACCAACCTTTTGATTCTATCTTTGGAGATATGACCTAATCTCCGATGCCACAATGTAGAGGAATCCTCATTCACAAAACATCTTTTAATGCCAGTTTGGACATGTAATGAATTATGAGTGGTATCATTCTGTAAGAATATGCAATAAAGACCATCAGAAAAAATATCATTCCCAACACAATCAGATTTATAAATCAAACTAAAAGATGTTTCTGAAAAATGAAAAGAATATCCAAATGGTACAAGTTTAGAAACTAAAATCAAGTTTCGTGAGAAACTTGGTACATAAAAGGTCTTTTGCAATTCCAAAACAAAACCACCATTTAATGTTAAATAACATGTCCCTATTGCTTCCACATGCGAGCCCATCTTGTTTTCAGATAAGATGAATTGCTCACTTGTCACTAGCTTCCTTAGGTTTTGCATACCCTACAAGGAATTTGAAATGTGGATTGTAGATCCAGAATCAATCTACCATGTGTTGGTATTTACATTAACCATATTAGATTCATAACAAACAAATGAGGTAGGGTTACCTTTCTTCTCAAGCCATTTTTGAAATTTCAGACATTTCTTTTTCACGTGTCCTTTCTTTTTACAGAAAAAAACACTTTTTGTCTTTCTTAATGTCAGATTTAAGAGGAATTTGTTGCTTTCCTTTCTAACTGGCTTGAGATTTTCCTTTCCTTTGCGTTACCAGCATGGCACTTTCTCCTTGTTCCATCAATAACCTTCCTTCCTCTTGAAAACACATGGTCATCAATTCATTGATAGACCACTTATCCTTATGTGTGTTGTAAGAGATTTTGAAAGGTCCATACTGAGGTGGAAGAGTATTAAGGATAAAGTTCACCAAGAAGGATCCAAACATTTCTACTTTGAGCTTCTTCAATTGAGCCACTATGTCCCTCATCTCCATGATGTGTTCGCGTACACCTCTTATACTGGTGAGCTTCAGGGATGTGAACTTCATAATCAAGGTGTTTGCCAAATCTTTATCTAAAGTGACGAATTGCTCGTCAATAGCCTTGAGCAATTCGTGGACATTTTCATGTTGCTCAATCGAACCACGTATACCAACACTAATTTTTGTCTTAATGTACATCACGCTGAGGCGATTAGATTTCTAGCAGTGTTCGTACAATAGTATTTCATCAGGTGTGCTGGTATCAGTGATCTTATGTGGTTCATCTTTCCTTATGGCATAGTCTATGTCCATGCACCCTAATTGAAGAAGAATTCTCTTCTTCCATATCTTAAATTTATCTCCCCTAAGTTCAGGAACCTCACAATAAATATCAGATATGCTAGGTAAAACTGCACAAAAAGATTACAAGCTTATTAAAAATTTGAGGCTTTAATATAAATTCATGCTTTACCAATGTAGAACATGCTTAAAAATTGAATCTAATTTTATTAAAAATTGCCTATGGGCTAAATCTTTAATTCAATCAGATTCATTATCTTTATGATAGACTTTATCAAACTATTTTATTGAATTATGAAATTTATTATGAATATAGTTTGATATTTTCTATCTATAATCTTTATGATAAACCTATTAAATTAATTCTTTCTAACTCCTGTGGGTAAATTAGGAAAAATGAATTTTAATATTTTTATCCTAATTAATTATATAAACAAAATGAAAACCCTGTGAGGTAAAATCGTCATTTATATAATTAATTACAATTAATGTCCATAATGTGATCCTTATTTACTTAATATATAATTTTATATAATCAAGGATGCTGTGGCTATTCCTTATTTATTTAAAATTATATAGTTCACTAGACATTAAAACTATATGATATAATTTTAATATATCTAACACAATTTTAGGCAACAATTGCATGCATTAAAAGCTACAACTTTAATTTAGGCTACATTTTTATACATACAAACATATAAATCAGTATATAATAATTTATTTTGCATGTATAAAATTTACATGATAATTTAAATAATAATAATAATAATTTAAAGGTTTCAGATTATGATTGAGTGCCTAAATCCAAATAAAACACAATCAATTCCATGCCCAATAAAATAAAATAAAAATTCAAATCGAGCCAAAAAGGGCCTAAACTGGCCCAATTTTAACAATCATCCAATGAACCAACACTTAAAGTCCATAATTTAGTAAAATGGACCATTGACATGCATTGAGCTTAATGAGCCCAATAGCCTCTTATACCAAGGCCCAAATTTCACATTTAACTCATGGCCCAACACTTAATAGAACCCACTCTCTCTCTAGGTTTTTTTTTTTTTTTTTTTTATTACTTGCAACAAAAAATCCACCATCCTAATTTACCGCCACCCCTATGGACTGCTTCATCATCGGTAGCAACGTGCTCACCACCACCCACATGGACTGCACCCTTGCCGGCTGCAGTCCAAGCCATAGGAGCCACTGCATCACACGGACAGGTAAAGCCCTTACCACACGCAATGCATCCAAGCGCGCGGCATCACCAACAAGAACAACTTCTGTTCTCTCCGGCCAGAATGAGATGGCTGGGCGCGACGGCGTCAACAACCACCACTAATGGGACAAGCTGCATCCAACAATTTTTTTGGGTTTTTTATTGACCTCGACCATTTTCCGGTAGCCTACAATGGCGCCTCAGCAGCGCTTCCCACTTGAACGAGATGGCGCTTGAACGGTGCTAGAACGCGCCTTGAATGGCACTTGAAGCGCGCCTTGAATGGAGCTTGAAGCGCACCTTGAATGGCACTTGAAATACGCCTTGAATGGCGCTTGAAACGCACCTTGATTGGTCTCGCTGGAGCGCCTGAATGGCGTCACTAAATCACTTGAAAATGGAACCTGAATGGCGTCGCTGGTGCGCCTGAAAATGGTGCCTTAACAGCGCTTGAACGGTGCATGCAACGCCGTCTGGAACGACGCCTGTAACAGCGCTTGAATGGAGTCCTATTTTTTTATTTTATTTTTTAAAGGTCTGTAATAGTGTTTTCTAAATGCCTGAAAGGTGTCTTTTAAACGCCTGTAATGACTTTTTCTGAAAGGAGGATGCCAATTATCCGGATCGCCTCTAGCAACCATTATTTAAATAATTATCAAGAAATCATAAAAACAAGAATTTTCATTCAAAATCAATACAAAGCATAGGTGAGATTAAACGTGCTCTGATACCAAATGTAAGTAGTTTACATGCTATATATATGTGATTGCAATGAACATTTACAACATGAATCAAAATTGAAAAGACTTAGAATAGTCTACTTACCTCCAGCCATTGTATTGAGTTACTGTAATCGGTTTCAAAACTTTGATTTCCAAACTCTAATCTCTCCTTTTAGATGGTGTATTTCTGGAAAAACAGCAGAGACGAGTTCAGGACCATTTCAAATCTATATAACTGTGGCTTCCACATGCCACGTTGCTCTTATTTGCCACCATGTTTGAGCAGTTTGTGGAACGTGCTCCTTAACTGTAGCAGAAGTGAGAGATGGTGTGGACCCATATTTTTCACGTGTGTCCCCACTCGATCGGTGAGACTCGCTTTTATTTGTGAAAATTTTTGTTTTTGGAATAGTCAGAGTCGCCACTTATTTAATTTTATTTTAGAGGGAAAATAAAACAAGAAATATAACCCTAAAAAAATGACTCCATAATTTTTGGAAAAACATATCTTTGAAAAACCCGAGTCTAGGTCCAGGGATCAGGTTACTTATTGGGAAGGTACCTCTAAAAGGTAGCACCCCTCTAAGCCCTATAAAGGTCTCTACTGACTAAGTTAAGGGAAGATGTGGCAATTAATTGATTAACTCAGGATACCAAGGTTGAACAAGGTGATTACAAAAAATAACATGCCAAACAAGATCAAATCACAATAAAGGAGAGTTAGGGTGCGTACCTGAACCACTTCTTAAGCGCTATCATAAAACATCAATGGTTAGTTTAGATAATATATCACCCAACATACATTTTATCATAGATAATCGAACAATGAAACATATATCAAGACATCCCAAGCATTCTCAAACATAGGTATAATTCACAATGACAATCATATTTACAGGATTTAGAAGGTAGGTGACAGGAGACGTACCTGGATAGCATAGATAACTCCTAATGCACTTCCTCAGGAAATGAGGGGTTAGATAATAAATAATAATATAAGAAATTCTAACATGCTCATCTAATTAGCATAGCAAAAATGATCAAGGAATACGAAATCATCAATTATCACATACGTCTTGTATATAATTCCAAAAAAATAGATAAATATGATTACAACAAATAGCAAGGATAGTAGCAAAAATAAGTTTTGAAAAGATTTTCTTATGTAGGGGTTTCACCAATTCCCCAATTGATTTACACAAATTTAGCCCAGAATTATCCCATTATTTAGGATCACAAGCTTTGATTCGCGTTTTTGTTCAAAACTAAACTTTTTGTTGGAAAACTAAGAAGGATGCAAACCGATCAAGATATGGTTGCATATCATTTTTTTTTTTAAATGATTTTGATCCTGAGGACTCTAAATGAATTTTTTTTAAAAATAGATTTTAAAGGGATCTTTTAAGAAAAGGGTTTTATTCTATAATAAAATAAATTAACTTGAAAACAATGAGACATAAGGAAGAAAATATTAAGCAAAAAAAAAAAACAAAAGAGAACAAAATACCAATCAAAACAAAGAAAACGGAAATCACAAAATAAAGATTTAGACAATCATGTCAATTAAAGTGGTGAAAGTAGGGCCAACCTTCATGGGTTTCCAATGGCCTTCAAAAAAAGAATTTGACTAACAATTAATAAGGCATCAAATTTATGACTTCCTAATCAAACAAACTAACAAAATATTATCCAAGACTAACATTTAGATTTCAAGAAACACATGAATTAAAATAAAAATAACCAATCAAAGATTAAAGCCAACAAACTTAGCATATGGAGATAATAATATGGGATCAATTAAGGTAAATTAGCATTCTAACAAAATATGATAAATCAAATACCAAAGTTCAACAATCTTGAAAAAAACATGAAAACAATAACACACAATTAATAGGTTGATTATCTAAAATTCCTAAAGCTCATACTAAATGTCAATAGATCAAAGCCAAAATTAACATACTTAAAACATGAAAATAATTACACATGATTGACTAAATTAATTAAACAAAATTATAATCAACTACAAAATTGGATATAAATGGATTAAATTCGAAATTAATGAAATAAAAAACACACAAACACATTCAATACTAAAAATAATTAATACTAGATTAAATCAAGAACATCAACATCATCTAATAAGATTGGCTAAACTATCAAATTGAAATCACAAATATATTTAAACTAAAGCAAATAAATAAATTAACAAAATAAAATTAAACTAAAATCGAAATTAAAAATATGGGATTTGTCTAAGAGGGTTAATCAAACAATTGAATTAAAATCATGAACGTATTCAGATTATAAAATAAATTAAAATCAAACTAAATTGAAATTAAACTCTATTTAATAAAATTATTGGAATTAAAAACTCAAACTTTATTTGATACGATCAATTAAACTAATAAATTAAAATCAACGAATGCATTTAAACTAAAAACGAATTAAAATTAAAGTAATTGGAATTAAAAACCCAAACTTTATTTAGCGTGATTATTTAAACTAAAAACGAATTAAAATAAAACTAATTAGGATCACTAACACATTCAAATTAAATCATAAACTAAAACTAAATTTATTCAGAATTAAAAAAAAAAAAAAAAACTTCATCTCACAAAATATTTAAACTAAGGAATTAAAATCACTAACTCATTTAAATTAAATTATAAACTAAAACTAAATTAATCCGGGATTAAATAAATAAACTTTATCTCTCAAATTATTTAAACTAAGGAATTAACATCATTAACACATTCAAATTAAATTATAAACTAAAACTAAATTAATCCGGAATTAAAAAAATAAACTTTATCTCTCAAATTATTTAAACTAAGGAATTAACATCATTAACACATTCAAATTAAATTATAAACTGTAACTAAATTAAATCAAAATTAAAAATACGTGCTTTATCTAACAATATTAATTAAGTTAAAGAATTAAAATCACGAATAGGCTTAAACTAACAGGTAGATTAAAAATAAACTAATTTAGAACTAAAAATATAAATTTTTACAACTATTTAAACTAATGAACCAAAACGATAAAAAAAACATCTAATCTAGGAGATAAATAGAAATTATGCGAATTGAGATTAAGGAAATTTATCACTAAGAATCAAATTAACCAAACAACTAAAAAAAAAATGCTCAATTGAAAACTAACATGTGTTATAGAAAAATCAAAATCCCTTCTTGATGCCAATCAAAGTGGCAATCCAATGCCTGTCTGAAGTCTCCCACTGTTCCTAAAATTCCTTGTATGCTCTCAAATGTCTTGATCTCCCCACCAAGGAAAAGAATGTCCTCCTTGTGTCCTTCTTTCTGCCGAATAAAAAATCCCTCTCCGTCTGGATCTCTCTCTGCTGAAGAAAAAATCCCTCCCTGTCTGGATCTCTCTCTGCCCCTTATATATGTACTAAAGGGTTTTCTCCTCCTCATCTTTTTGTTCCTTCACACCTATACACTTGGAAGCACTAATACTAATACTCTTCAATAGGCTATGAACACTGTGGTTTGGCTTGCTGGGTCCATTTTCTACATTTCCTTTCTCTAAACCCTCAACTTTTGAAGGACTCTCAAGAGTTGTAGTAACAGAGGCAGCATGACGTTTTTCAAATTCCTTATTTTCATCAACAACCTCATTAGTAGGTGCACAAACTCGCTCTCTAGGCAAGGAAGCGTGCTATCTTTAGAGTGGAGTGCTTCTTTCACCTTTACCATAATGCTCTTCAAGATGAGCAAACTGTCGCTTAAACCGATCAACACCACTCGGGTACATGAAGCTAGTTTGATCTCCACCACAAAAGTACTGTTGGGTTTTTTCTCATGTGGAAGGCCCAAAATTGAGAGCCCAAAATTTAAGGCATCTTAGGCCTTTATATAAAAGGGTTAGAAGAAAAATCCTTTCTTCTTCTTCTTCTTCCAATTTTTTGTAGCCACCGGAGGTAGAAGAAAAAGAGAGAGAATGAGAAAAAAAAAAAAAAAAAGAATGGGAGAACCACCATTTTTTAAGAGAAAAACACAGTTTTTTCTTCACTGCCCAGATTTCATCAAATGTATGATTACTCTTCGTCTGTGGGTCGATCGACCTGAAATTTGGAGGAAAGGTTCATGACTCATTGATCTTCAATCAAAATGGTGGAGATCAGATTTGGAGATCTAGACACTCATCTTTTAGTCCGAGAACAGAGCCTTTGTTTTGATGCGTTTTCTATCTGGACAGTTTTGATCATAAGCTCCGATTAAGGTTAATCCATGGTTCGATTGAGCCGATTTTTTGAGACCCCGTTCGTGACTTATTGATCTTCATTCTGAATGGTGGAGATTGGATTTGGAGTTCAGAACAATTATATTTCAGTCCGAGAACAGTGGTGTGTTTGGTGAGATCTCTCCATTATTTTTATCCAAAGTTGTTGAAATTGCCAAGATTAATTGATCTTGAGATATGGTTGATGTATGCCTCTAGTTTTATATGGAGAGAATTGTGTAACCCATTAATTATATTAGTGGAGTTTTTAAGTGGCCTAAGGGTCCCGTGGTTTTTACTTCTCATATTGGAGAAGGTTTTCCATACTAAAATTATTGGTGTTCATAAACTTGTTGATTGGGTGAATTCTTATTGCTCTATTTGATTGATTCCTATTAGGTTCTCACAAGAGATGATAAAACCTGGTTGTGCATTCTTTGTGTTTATCCCATCAAAGTGGTATCAGAGCATTGGTTCAAGATAATTTGTGCCTTGGGTAGAACAATGGAAAGCAATACAAGTAGAATGATTACTTTGAATGGCTCCAATTATCATGTTTGGAAAGGAAAGATGGAAGACCTATTGTATGTGAAGGATTATTATTTGCCTGTGTTTGCTTCTGAAAAGCTAGAAAATAAAACTGATGCAGAATGAAATTTACTTCATCGGCAGGTTTGTGGTTATATCAGACAGTGGGTAGGTGATAATGTTCTCAATCATGTTAGTGAAGAGAAACATGCACGGAGTCTATGGAACAAGTTGAACAGTTATATGCTCGAAAGACTGGTAACAATAAATTGTTTCTGATCAAGAAGATGATTAGCTTGAAGTATCTAGATGGAACTCCTATGATAGATCACTTGAATACATTCCAAGGTATTATTAATCAGTTGGCTGGAATGAATATCAAGTTTGAGGAAGAGGTGCAAGGGTTGTGGCTTCTTGGTACATTGTCGGACTCGTCGGAGACGTTTAGAACTTCTTTGTCTAACTCAACCCCAGATAGTACTATGAATATGGATTTGGTTAAGAGTTGTGTTCTGAATGAAGAGATGAGAAGAAAGTCACAGGGTTCTTCTTCACAATCAGATGTCCTAGTTACTGAAAAGAGGAGGAGGAGTAAGAGTAAAGGTCCGAAGAACAGAGGCATAAGCAAAAGCAAGACTAACAAGTTTGCCAATGTTGAGTGTCATTATTGCCATTTGAAAGGGCATATAAGGAAGTATTGTCGCCAATTGAAGAGAGATATGAAACAAGGGAAAGTAAAAGACAAGAAGAATGACAATAGTGGTGAAGATGATCGAGTTGCCACTACCACTTCAGATTTCCTTATTGTTTATGATAGTGGTGTTGTTAATTTCGCTTGCCAGGAGACCAGTTAGGTGATTGATAGCGGTGCCTCAATCCATGCTACACCTCAGAAAGATTTCTTTACATCCTACACATCCAGTGATTTTGGAAGTGTTTGGATGGGTAATGATGGCTCGGTTAAATCCATTGGTATGGGAAATGTGCTTTTGGAGACTAGTAATGGTACTGTGTTGATTTTGAAGAATGTCAAACACATTCTAGATATCCGCTTGAATTTAATCTCCATGAGTAAGCTTGATGATGAAGGGTTCTGCAACACCTTTCGTGATAGTCACTAGAAGCTCACCAGAGGTTCTATGATGGTAGCAAAAGGAAAGAAGTGTTCCTCATTGTATTTGATGTAGGCAAGAGTAATTGATTCTAGTATCAATGTAGTGGATGATGATAGCACAGTTGAGCTTTGGCACAACAGACTCGATCACATGAGTGAGAAAGACTTGATGATTTTGGCTAAGAAGAATCTTCTTTCTAGTATGAAGAAGGGATCTTTGAAAAGGCGTGCTCATTGCTTAGCAGGAAAGTAGACCAGAGTTGCATTCAAAACACACTGCCATACAAGAAAGCCAGGTATGCTTGATTTAGTATATTCTGATGTGTGTGGTCCTATGAAAATAAAAACACTTGGTGGATCTCTATTTTTTGTGACTTTTATAGATGATCATTCAAGAAAGATTTGGGTGTATACCTTGAAAACAAAAGACCAAGTGTTAGAAGTGTTTAAGTAGTTTCATGCTCTTGTTGAGAGACAATTTGGTGAAAATTTGAAATGCATCTGAACTGATAATGGGGGTGAGTATTTTGGTCCTTTTAATGAGTATTGTAGACAACATGGTATTCGGCATCAAAAGACACCTCCTAAGACTCCTTAGTTGAATGGGTTGGTTGAGAGAATGAATATGACACTGGTTGGAAGGGTGAGATGTTTACTTTCGCAGTCACAGTTGCCAAGATCCTTTTGGGGTGAGGCTTTGAATACTGTTGTACATGTTCTCAATCTTACACCATGTGTTCCTTTAGAATTTGATGTTCCGGATAGAATTTGGTCAGATAATGAAATCTCTTATGATCACTTGCGTGTCTTTGGATGCAAGGCTTTTGTGCACATTCTGAAATATGAGAGGTCTAAGCTTGATGCTAAGACAAGACCTTGTGTATTCATTGGCTATGGTCAGGATGAGCTTGGTTACAGGTTTTATGATCCGGTGCAGAAAAAGCTTGTAAGAAGCCGAGATGCTATGTTTATGGAAGATCATAGCATATAGGACATTGAGAAGACTGATGCAATAGAGTTTCAGTATAGTGATAATTTGATTGACTTAGATCCAGTTCCTTTGACACATTTTCCTACACAAGTTGAAAATGAAGCACATGATGACCAACATGAAATTGGTGATGTTGAAACTCCCACACAGGTTGAGATGGATGATGATGTTCATGAGCAGTCACCAGTAGTAGAGGCTTCACCAGATATTCCACTCAAGAGGTCTACCAGAGACTGACATCCTTCCACATGGTATTCTGTTGATGATTATGTATTACCAACTGATGGGGGAGAACCTGAAAGTTATGAGGAAGCCATGGGAGATGAAAATAAGATGAAGTGGATTGATGCTATGCAAGATGAGATGAAGTCATTGCATGAGAATCATTCTTTTGAACTTGTCAAGTTGCTAAAGGGAAAAAAAGCTTTGAAGATCAGGTGGGTTTACAGAGTAAAGCAAGAAGAACACACTTCACAACCACATTACAAAGCTAGATTGGTTGTTAAAGGGTTCAATCAAAAGAAAAGTATTGATTTTGATGATTTTTTTCTCATGTTGTTAAGATGTCGTCTATTCGTGTTGTTTTGGGCTTGGCAGCTAGTCTTGATTTGGAGATTGAGCAGATGGATGTTAAAACTGCATTTCTCCATGGTGATTTAGACAAAGAAATTTATATGGAACAACCAGAGGGTTTCACAATAAAAGGAAAAGAGGATTATGTGTGTAAGTTGAAGAAAAGTCTTTATGGCTTAAAGTAGGCACCGAGGTAGTGGTATAAGAAGTTTGAATCAGTTATGGGGGAGCAAGGCTACCAAAAAACTACTTCTGACAATTGTATATTTGTGCAGAAATTCTCTGATGATGATTTTGTTATATTGTTGCTCTATGTTGATGATATCTTGATTGTTGGCAGAAATGTTTCAAGAATTGATAAGCTGAAGAAGCAATTAAGCAAATCCTTTTCCATGAAGGATTTGGGGCCAGTAAAGAAAATTCTTGGTATTAGAATTGAGCGAGATAGAACATCCAAGAAGCTGTATATGTCACATGAGCAATATATTGAAAAGGTGCTTGAAAGATTTAACATGAGCAAAGCTAAAGTGGTTAGTTCTCCTCTAGCTAGTCACTTTAAGCTAAGCAGTAGACATTACCCTTCTATAGATAAGGAGAAGGAAGACATGAGAAGAGTTCCGTATGCCTCAGCAGTAGGAAGTTTGATGTATGACATGGTATGTACTAGACCAGACATAGCTTATGCAGTTGCTGTTGTTAGCCACTTTCTATCTAATCTAAGACAACTACATTGGGAGGTAGTCAAGTGGATTATGAGATATTTGCGAGGCTCTTCCAAGTTGAAACTCACTTTTGGAAGTGGGAAACCAATACTTGTTGGCTACACTGATTCAGATATGGCAAGGAATGTAGATAATAGAAGGTTTACTTCAAGTTATTTGATGACATTCTCAGGAGGTGCTGTGTCTTGGCAATCAAAACTACAAAAATGTGTTGCACTCTCTACAACAGAGGTAGAGTACATTGTAGCATCAGAAGCATGTAAAGAGTTGTTGTGGATGAAACGTTTCATACATGAGCTTAGGTTTAAGCAGCCACGCTATGTGGTATACTGTGATAACGCCATTCACCTTAGTAAGAATTCTACATTTCATGCAAGATCGAAGCACATTGATGTGAGGTATCATTGGATGAGAGATGCTCTCAATGACAACTTGTTTGAACTTGAGAAGATACTTACCGATCACAATGGCTCAAATATGTTAACAAAGTCCTTACCAAGGGAGAAGCTTGAAGTTTGCTGTTCAATCGCCGGGATGGCGAGCCCTTCCACATAATCGGAAATGGGGAGATTTGTTGGGTTTTTCCTCATGTGGAAGGCCCAAAATTTAAGGCCTCTTAAGCCTTTTATATAAAAGGGTTAGAAGAAGAATCCTTTCTTCTTCTTCTTCTTCTAATTTTTTGCAGCCATCGGAGGTAGAAGAAAAAGAGAGAGAAGGAGAAAAGAGAGAGAATGGGAGAACCACCATTTTTGAAGAGAAAAACACAATTTTTTCTTCACTTCCTAGATTTCATCAAAGGTACGATACCACTTTGTCTGTGGGCCGATCAACCTGAAATTTGGAGGAGAGGTTCATGACTCATTGATCTTCAATCAGAACGGTGGAGATCAGATTTGAAGATCCAGACGGTCGTCTTTTAGTCCGAGAACAGAGCCTCTATTTTGATGCTTTTTCTATCCGGACAGTTTTGATCATAAGCTCTGATCAAGGTTAATCTATTGTTTGATTGAGCCGATTTTTGGAGAGCACATTCATGACTTATTGATCTTCATTCTGAATGGTGGAGATTGGATTTGGAGTTCAGAAGAATTATATTTCAGTCTGAGAACAGTGGTGTGTTTGGTGAGATCTCTCCATTATTTTTATCCAAAGTTGTTGAAATTGCCAAGATTAATTGATCTTGAGATATGGTTAATGTATGCCTCTAGTTTTATCTAGAGAGAATTGTGTAACCCATTAATTATATTAGTGGAGTTTTTAAGTGGCCTAAGGGTCCCGTGGTTTTTACTTCTCATATTGGAGAAGGTTTTCCATGCTAAAATTATTGGTGTTCATATACTTGTTGATTGGGTGAATTCTTATTGCTCTATTTGATTGATTCCTATTAGGTTCTCACAAGAGAGGATAAAACCTGGTTGTGCATTCTTTGTGTTTATCCCATCAAGTACTCCTGTAGCATCTGGGGATGATACTCTAGGATCTCTCGATATATTAACTCCCTAACATCATTTTTTGTTCATTTCTTTATCTCAAAGTCAAACTAAAGTTTTGAAATGGGTTGAGTGGAAGGTTCACGATCTAAATTTTCCAAACCATCAAATTACGAATCAGCTAAGGCCTCTTCAACAGTTGAACAATCTTTAAGATCAAATGCAAGGAGATGTTCCGATAGTTGAAGAGCCAACAGATTGACATCAAGGAATTTTTGTGAGAAAGGAATGGATGGTTTTTTTTTTTTACGCATGGTACTTAGATATCTTCTTGTCTTCTCATTCCAAATCCTTGCAATTAATCTAGCAGAAGGAGTGCCAGACAAATTAGTCATGAGATCTAACTGGTGCACCATATTTTTCCTCGGAAACAACTGTTTTCTTGTAAGCATTTCATCTGGTTGCAACATAGTCTGTCCAGAAACTAGCTGATGACACATCATTGAATGACACCCCAGCAAGCCCAAAATCACACATCTTCAATTTGCAGTCGGCATTAGCAAGAACATTTTTTTTTTTTTTTTTGGCTTCAAATCTCAATGAAATACATTTTCTGTATGTATATATTTTAGACCTCGAAGAAGCTGGTACAAGAAAAAAAATTGATAGTGCTCGGGAGTAAGATCATCGTTTGCCTTAATTACTGGATGAAGATCATATTCGATCAATTAAAAAACAATGTAAATATCTCTAGATTCTCTTCGAGAAGGTGGGGGCATGATATGTTTTATTTCTACAATATTCAGATGCCGAAGCAACTGTAAGAACTCGATTTCTCTTAGAATCCATGTAGCATCAGAAACATGTTCAAAGACATCATTAATATTCATGATTGCAACCTTTTCTCTAGTGTGGGTATCAATTACAAAGCTAACAACACCATAACTTCCTTTGCCAACGACTTCCTAGACTCGATATCTGCTCACCTCTCCATATTCTGTGAAGAGTTCTGTTTTTGGCATGCCCTTCTTGTGAGGATCCATGGGTCTTCATTTGGGGACTTTGATAAGTGTAAAAGCAAGGGCTGCAAATACCATAAGAGTGAAAAATGTATGCATGGGGCAGATATAGTATAACCTCATTGTTAAGAACAATACAGAAAAATGCCACAAAGAAATTTAGCCATCACATCCTCTGTGTAAAGCGTGCAAAGCTAAAATCCTTCCTAATGTAACAATAGGAGAAGTTTCCAAATCCAGTCATCCAGACATATGCAGTAATAAAGACACGAATTGCTTTGTATATCTCCGCAGCAGCGAAGTAATGATACATTAGAAATAAAACTTGCATCTATCCTTTCCAC
Organism: Vitis riparia; assembly: GCF_004353265.1. Taxonomy (NCBI): domain Eukaryota; kingdom Viridiplantae; phylum Streptophyta; class Magnoliopsida; order Vitales; family Vitaceae; genus Vitis; species Vitis riparia. The sequence continues at coordinate 15,655,378 of NC_048439.1, forward strand.
TCCTCAGTTTGATGCCGGTTAAGATAAAGTAAGGCCTTTCCGGAGAATGTTGACTTGTCATGATGTTTCTTAAGAGAAGTCATAAAACAAACTATGACGAGAAGCAAGTAGAGAAAGATGAAGAGGTCACTATTATAGTTCTTAGTACTACGCTATCACATACGTAGAAGTATGTCGGAATTGCCCTAAACTCAAACATTGTTCTCAAAGTTGATCGGTTTTCCGATAAGAATGAGTCATCCATTGTTAAAAACCTAATTAAGTTCACTTTGATGGATGAACTATTGAACTTTGCAGATGTTGATTTTGTAAGACCTCATTCTAGTAAAATAGCCGGTCATCTTCCTTGATTGTTTCATTTCCCAATTCAACCAGATTATTGTCTGAATGAACTGCCCAAGCCTAATCAGCGAGGAGACCACCATTCTCGCTGCGCGAACCGATTCGGAACTAAGAAATAAGAGATCAGGTGAGGGCGAAGAGGACGAGAGAGCCGAGGACAAGGTAGTGAATAAATATGTAGGAGAAGATAACCCTAAGAGACAGATAGAAAGAGAGATTCGAAGCAAATGGGGAGGGAGGAAGAGAGGATCTTAGGGTAGTCATTCCATGGAGAAAAGGTGGTTATGTCTTCTTGCTTTCTAGACTCCACGACTGCTTGTACGTGGTGATGTCCCGAGTCTCCAATGATGTCCTTTCCTCCTTTTGCAGCCATGGTGGAGATATAAAAAAGGATCTCTCCCACCTTGCAAGTTGTCCCCCTATCAATGCATAATTTAAGACCTCTTCGTACCGAGGTAGTGAAATTCTCCTCCAGATCTATCAGTCTCCACTTTATATATATATATATATATATATATATATATATATATATATATATATATATATATATATATATATATATATATATATAAATTCCTTTCCTTTTACCTTCAGCTGTGATCTGCCTTCCTTTTTTAACAATATAAATCTCCTTTCCATCCTCTATTCATCCGTGATCTGTCTTCCTTTTTTAACAATATAAATCTCTTTTCCATCCTCCATTCAGTCGTGATCTTCTCTCTTTGATGGCTCCAAATCTCATACAAAATTAAAAATAAAGTGGAGATAAGAAATCATATAATTGGAAATAGAATAAAATCAAATAGAAAATCAAATCACATAGTCACAAATATCCAAGATGTCAATTCATGGAATTAAAGAATGAATAAATAAGTAGGTAAATAAACAAATAAATTGATAAAAGTATAAAAATAAATATTAGACGTATGCAATTAGGAAAAATCAAGAAATTAAATTAATACAACGGATTATAATAATTTAAATGTCAAACTCAAACCATTCAAAATCAGAAAATTCATTCATGCAATAAAAAGTCAAGCCAACACTCATCTTATCCCGAAAAATAAGTAACCAAGATCAAGATCATGCCTAAGTGAACTATGCCAAAAGAAGTGTCTAAGTGACCTATTCTGAAAGAGTGTCTAAGTAACCTAGGGTGAATGTGTGCAAGCTAGAAGGTGCCAAGTGCATATAAACAAGCCTAAGGTGATGCCTAATGGGCCAAGTGTATCTAAATGGGCCTAGGGTGCCTAAGTGGGCCTAAGTCTAAATTAGGGTTACCAAGAGTCACAACGGGGTTTGATAAATCTCCCAAACAAAGTCCTTAAGGTGGCTTAGAAAAGATAGACTACATGAGTAATAATGGGCCATCAGGGAATTGCCATAAAGTACCGAAAAAAATACTTAATAGAACATGTGCTAGGAGGACAAAATTGAGGGTCTACAAATGGTGGAGGACGTGGTCAAAGTGCTGGACCACATTAGAAGTGCTGGACGTGTGTGAACGTGTATCAACTAACATGAAAAACTTAGGGTTTATGCCCGACATGTCTTGGGGCTGCCATGTGAACACATTGGCGTGAGTTTGCAAGCATGTGTTCCACTTGTTTCTGTAAGAATTCCAAGATCAACCATCTAAGTTGAGTGATATGCTTGTCTTGTATCCCGGTTGACATATCTTAAGTTGGTTCTCTTATATCTTGTTGTTGCTAAGGTTCCTTTGTAGTAGGCATGAGATGGAGTTTTAATTGATTTTTGGTTAAAAAAGAGTGTTGGGTTGAACACCTCTTGCTTGCGCCTCCATGCTAAGTGCTATTAAATGGTATCTTCAAGTTGTTAGTTGATCACCCATTATTTCAATAATTCCTTTAGGTGTCGCTATTTTGATTTTTTGGCGGTAGGTAGAAGTCATAGCTATAGTTGCATGAATCTAAGGACGTCTTAAAATCGCATTACGCTGTGAGGCAGAACTGTTTATTAAGAACAATGCATTTATCGGAGGAGCTTTCCTCTCTAGCAATGACCTCTAATATTAGTTGCCCTACAGCATGGGTAGCTTTCCCATTAAACCCTACTAAAAAAGTTTGCGATCGCCATAGTTTCTTATGCTCATGGCTCATCAACCAAAAGCAATGATGGAATAGGATATTAGAGGAGCTTCCGATATCAACTAGGCTTCTCTAAACTTGATACCCTCCAATTTGTAAGGTCATCACAAGCGGGTCATCGTGAGAGAGGGATACATTGTAGAAATCTTCTGGGTGAATCTTATGACATGATTATCATTCCCAACACATCCTATCCACTTTATCTATGGGGCCGATTGGAGGTGTTCCCAACGTCGGAGCAACTTCTGATGGCAACGTTGCTCCAAACAAGATTATGCCCTATTGGAAGTTGTGTTGTCAATGACATATATTATCAGAGGAGCACCATCTTCAACTTCCAACTCCCTTTTATGTTCTTTGTCTGCCGTCGAAGGGGATTGCACCAGTCGATTCTTGACATAGTGTTGCAAACCTTCTTGTTGTACCAACTCTTCCAAGTAACAACGTAAAGATTTGCATTGGTTGGTTCGATGCCCATGTAGGTGGTGATAATGCCAATACTTAGTTTTATTAGGGTGGTCAGTCAATCAAACTGGTGGAGGCGACCATTGAAAATTAGATACATTTTTTATTTTCATCAAGAGTTGCTCTCTAGGAAAGATGGTGAACTCAATATGAGGTACCTCATCCACTGTGTACCTTAAAGATCTCTTATCAGCCTCAACTTTCTTTCAAGCCCAAGGTCCTTAAACCTGTGTATGTTCTACCTATTACATTTTGGTTTGCTCTCCACCACTCCCATCTCTTCTTTTATATTAGCATAGTGATTAGCTTTAGATAAGAGTGCTTCCATTGTGGTAAGTCCACTTTTAGTGAGTGATCCCTGGAAGGGGCTACCTAGCGGTAGAGCCTTCCTGAAAGCAATCATAGGAGTCTTCAGGTCATCACTCTCGACCTGCCTAGCTTTGAGTTGTTCCCAAAGACGAATTTGCTTGCAACTTAATTTGTTGTATTTTTGCCACCAGCCTTCCATATTTATGTTCCAGCTTTTTTGACTTTGAAGCTGCAAACCATGAACGACTTTTTGGTGCTACTTAGGCCATTTTTAGGTCTAGCGTATAACTTGTTGTACTTTCTTCCTGTACTGCTAGGCTTATTGATGGAGTATACACCTTTCTTTCATAATCATGAAACTGGTAAGCTAGCTCATCTTGTCTAGCTAAGAGATTCTCGAGTTGTTGGCGGTATTCACGATGTTGTTAATTCATTTGATGTTGTAGTTGTGCTAGTCAATTTTGCATCGAATCTTGCTCGTTTAACTCACTTTCTCGAGTCAGTCCTTCCTCAACTGATTCTCCATCTTGTGTCATGACACATTATTTTGGCTGAAAAATTCTTCTTTAGCAAAGAACTTCCCATGAATAGTGTCAAATCTGGAAGTGGATTTTCTTATTAGATTCATTGTGATCGTACAACATACTAGTTTTCCTTTTATATAGCGGTGCATGTTGACTTTCCCAATTAATCTTGGTGGCCATTGCAGCTTTTTAGCTAGATTCCAAATTTAGAATTAGGAGTCCTATTAGTAGCAATAAAGTGGAGATTCACTGAGGTACCTCTCTGTGCATGGTGCCTATGGTTGTCTCTTTTTAAGATAGAGGATTGGAATGAGTTGCTTCATTCAAAGGGTACCTGATTGGCAGGTACCTATTTTTAATACTATCAAATTCGATTCCTTTTTCAAAGTCTCTCAAGTGGTGATCTAAGGCCTCCCAGACTTTACATCATATTCCATCATCGTGCACCACCACGGTTTTGCATCATAAATTAAATACATATTGATGATGGAGACTCTTTTTGCCGTAAAGACATGAGCAACCTTGAAGAACTACTTCATATCCCATATAAAGTTCTCCAACTCTTTTACATCTCCATTGCCCTTGAAGCCTTTTAGTTCAAGAACACATACTTTGGAAGAAGATGCTTAAGAACCAGTGGGAGCCCACTATAACACTACTTTGTTGAGAATGATGTTGTCTCCTTCAAAGGCCTACACCATAGCCTTGCAATCATCAACCAAGGCCTGCACCTCTGCCTTTAGACTAACAACCTTATCCTCAACATATTTTTCATGAGACTTAACCAAATTTCACTATACTTGGATTTCCCCCACTATATGTTCTACCCACGAAGCCATAATGGCATCATAACTTGGTCATTCTTCTATCAATGCTTCCAACCAAGATACCATTTCTTTCAATGCTTCTGTTACACTACCACCAACCATGTCATAGCAGGGCTCTAATACCACTTGTCACATGCACCCATTAAAACCACCACCAAATTTTTTCTAAGTGTATAGTGCTAAGACACTAATCTTAGCCAACCTTCCCAAAAGGTCACAAAACAAAATCCAACTTAAACAAGATAACAATCAATTATGAGAACTTTTCCTAACTTGTGTTTTTATTAAAATTACAAGATTACAAAATTGTTTTACAAGTGCTTTAACACTTATACAACTTCCCAAGTCAACCTCATTGAGAATAACATAGTTTGCTTCTCTTTATTTTTTATTTTTTTTACAATTGGATTATTCATCCTCTCTCTGTAATGAAGAGGATTTTATAGATGATGCCAATCCATTTAAATTTTGAATTTAAACCTTTGAATTCAAAATAGGAGCCTGGAGTGGTGGTTATGCAACCACCATAGCTACCCAACTAATCACACTCATTTAGCCAAAGATGTCTCCTCATGTTGCATGCAAGCACAAGCCTACCTAATGTTCCCTTGAATGCCTCAAGTCATACCCTTTCAAGATTCCTCTTGCTAACAAGTCGAGTATAACAACCTCTGCCACTCAACCAAACAAGTCATTTTCTAATTGCCTCAACCTAAGGTCATGTCCAGTTCAGTGTTACAAGCTAACCCCACGCCAGTTTGGTCTTTGGGCCCTTTGCATGTCAATCAGACCCACATCAAACTTCTTGTGTGTGTATCACTAGCCTATGACAAGTGGTATTGAAACCACTCAATGGCAGGATGAAACCAGTCAACATAGTGGTATTGAAATGCATGGCGTGTAGGCTGAGCCCCTTTGATTCTTGCCCATGGGGTCGCCGCATAGGCCATGCCATTATGTTAGAACTTTAGGCTTATGGAAAATGGTATCAAAGCAAGGTAAGAGGTAGAGCATGGTGGTGTTCCCTTATAAGGATATATGGCCAATGCATTATCTCTCTTGATGGCAAAGCAAGTAGCCTATGAAGCCTAACGTTGCAATAGTGCAAGGAATGACACTATGGCATGAATCGAATTTGCACTTATGAGGACCCGTGAAAGAGTATGGGTACATCTAGATTGCGGGGTGTCATTGGTTGTCTAGTAGTACGCACGGGTGTTGCTTACTAGAGGTAGAAGCTGGTGTTTGGGTGCACATTTCTAGGGTGTTACCGAGTTAACACAGCAAGTGGATGTCACGTCTAAGGTGTGAATGTCCCCTTTGGCCCAGTAGGTTTCAGTAGGGAACCTTTGGTTATTAATGGCTCATAGAGAGCAGCAGCATTCGAGGGCATCATTTGGTGAAGACATGAAGCCTTGCATGAGGGGGTGCAAGAGATTAGGTGGGGAAGAGTGTCACAAACTATTTGTTTGGTGTTCTTGACCATAGAGAGAATATTGATCAAGATTAGTATGTTGGCTAGTTTAAGCTGAATGTAATGGGAATTGCTATAGGGAAAGGGCATTTATGTGATGGTGGATGCTTCTTCAAAGTTTAGGCAGCCGACTCGGTTAAGTTTGGGGAGCTTGTCGCTAGTCAGGGACTTGACGATGAAGAGGAGCTTGGCCATCTCCTATACAAACTGATCGAGAGCTAGAGTTGTTCCCATGATGAGTCCATGGTAGGACAAAATCGATCAACATAGTGGTATTGAAACACATGGTGTGCAAGCTGAGCCCCTTTGATTCTTGCCCATGGGGTTGCCACACAGGCCATGTCGCTACGTTGGAACTTTATGCCCGTGACATCATGCTAACTTTTTGCTACAATTTTTTTATAAACTTCAAGTGATATATTATTATTTTTCATTTAGAAGCTACAAGTGATAATTTATCATCCACCATTTTTCCAAAAATTTTGCTTCATGGTTCAAAAGGGCAAAATATATATATATATATATATATATATATATATATATATATATATATATATATTATGTGGAAAAATAACTTTTTAGTTTGAATATTTTCCTGTAAAGTTTATTTGTACCCACGAATAGTACTTCAATTTTTTGTAATCAAAATTATTAAGTCTTGATGTTTTATGCTAGAACTCATCATTGAGCTTTCTTAATAGCTATACAATTTTTTTGTTAAAAAATTCTATTCCATAATCTCATGTACACAATGATCATTGATCGCCAAATATTCAAAAATCGCAAGATAAGATTTTGTTGATCATCATTTGATTTGAATTCCTCAATCTATATTATATGACCAATTTTCGGCCTTACTTTTAAATTGTCCCACTAAAGAGGAAAATTGCGATTGAAAAATTAAATGAAAATTTTAAAGAATTTTATAGTTACATGATATGTTTGAATATTTATGTGAAAGAAATTAGGTTGCATTAAATAGGACTTGATTCAATAAGATTCAAATAGAATATTAGGTTATTAGTTGAAATAACAAAGTAAGATGGAAAAAGAATATTAGATTATTAATGATTTTCTTCCATGGAATTGAAATTTTACTTCTTTTATTATGTTTTATTCTTTTTAATCTTTTTTTTTTAAATTTTAGAAATTAAATTATTTTGTTCCTTTTCATGGCTTGTTGAAAAATGTTTCTTGCTTTATTATATATGGATTACTTAATTCATGACAATTTTGTAAAAAACTATAATGCAGAGTTTATGTATTTCAAGATAAGTTTAAAAATGTTCAATACTTGTTTGGATTAATTTCATCACTTTTTGAGGATTAATTAAATAAACTAAGCCAACATTAGTTTCACATTTTGTCTATTAGTATCGTGTAGATGTATTTAATATATTTTAAAGAATAAAATTTAATTTTGGAGAATTGTTAAAGACACCACGACCAAAGCTTGGGAAGTTTCAAATTAAGAGTATCTTTTTTTAGGTCATTTGAACATCATCTTTTTTTAAGGTTATTTTAACATTCTTATGACGATGCACATTTTTGGGTTCCAGGAATTTAAGGATTTCTTTGAAGTTCCTTCTTACCATAGAATAACCACATAGATTTTTTGTCCTATCATAGATCTCTAGATTTTTATGTATTAGGTTGAGTGAGAAAATATTTTGATATATTTGGTTACTTTTGTTATTTTTCTCTACTTATTTTGATTATGACTATGTTTTGGATTATTCTTCCTCGTTTTCTTTTCATGCTTTATTTTCTTATGTTTAAAAAATTTTGTGACAAAGAGAGAGTTGAAAAGTTGATATTGAGAACACTTTTTATTCTTTTATTTTTCACTTTATGTTTTATGGATTTGTTGTTTAATTGTGTGCAAATTATAAAAAATTGTTAACAATGAATGATTTAGACTAGGATACGATATTGGGTTCAATGGGGTTTTTATGATAGTTGGGCGTCTCATTGTAATCTTTACATTTTATTAGAGAATTTTCAATGGGAGATAGTTTGTGTATTAATTGGGAATTTCATTTCATTTCTTATTAATTAGATAGAACTTACTTTCTTGAATCTTATCTCTCTGTAGATAAGTTTGGACTTCATTGATCTAGAGTCACCAATTCGAGGTAAATATGTATTTGCAGCAACAAATTCAGCTTCAATGGTTGATAACGTAACCAGTGGCGGCTGCTTCTTTGAACACCACATAACAGTTGCAGAACCCATCATAAAAACATACCCAAAAGTGCTTCTATCATTCAAATCTCCAACATAATCACTATCAGTAAAACCAAACAAATATTATTTTTCACACTTTTTATAGAATAAACTTTATTTTGTAGTACCATACAACTACCTAAGAATCCTCTTTGTAGCTAAGAGATTAATCTCCTTTGGTCTCTCCTTTTACCTGCCTACAAGACTTACTGTTTGCATTATATCAGGTCATATTGCTGTCAACTACATTAAACTTCCAACAATTTATTTGTAATATATACTATAACTCTTCTTCCTACAAGATTCTTCTCAAGCTTTAATCTTTTTTTAGCTGGTGGTGTTACTAAGTTATAGTTCCTCATCCCAAACCTGTCTAAGATTTCTTGCACATATTTCTTTTGACAAACAAAGAAAAATTCCAATGGCAGATTGCACAATTTCTATACCTAGAAAATAATGCATCATTCTAAGATCAAACATATCAAACTCAAGCATATATAATTCTCAAGCATATATAAGACAAGGAGGATGTTTTGGTCGTTGAAAAGATTCTTCAGTCATTGATGACAATTAATTATGTTGTTTGTTCAATTGAGGAGTCCATGAACGAAAACTTGTCAAGCAACAACACTCTCAACAATCAAACAAGGAAGATCAAGGAAAAGCTGGTGGCAAAGGAAACAAAGATGGTGGACAGCCACACTTTCAAGGATGAAGAAGTATCTCTTCTGATGGTGTGTCATGCAAAGGAGGAAACCCACCAAAATCACATGAGTGGAGACAAGTCAACATGCTCTTATCATGATACAGTGAAGTATAGAAATAACTCCACAGTCTCTATTAAAGGAAAAAAAAAGAGTCACCATCCAAACCAAAGGAAGTACTAGTTGAGAAAGAAGTAGGAAGTTTGAAACAAGCACTTCACACCGATGATGGAGAAGAATATAACTCACGATTTTGTACAATTCTGTGAGAATCATGGTATCAAACATTAGTTTACAAAATTAAAACAAGAAGTAGGAACTATCTCTAATGTGCTTTATGTTCTAGAATTAAAGATTAATTTACTTGGTGTGGGTTAGCTACAAGAAAAGGGATATAATTTTTTACATCAAAGATGGAGTCTGTCCAATACAAGATGAAAAATTGGGCTTGATTGCTCAAGTCAATATGACAATGAATCGAATGTTCCCGCTTTATCTCCACAAAACTACTCGTACATGCTTCTTAACAAAATTGAAAAAGGAGGCATGGCTTTGGCTTTGGCTTTGGTGGTTTGAAAACTCTACTACAAAAGAAGATGGTGGATGTCCCTCGTGTGTGTGGAGAGTGTTTTGTTACCAAACAACAATGTGATCCTTTTCCATACAGAAAATCACGGAGAGCAAAGAAGGTGTTGGAGCTAGTCCATTCAAATATTTGTGGGCCAATAACTCCTACATCTAATGGAGGCAAATGATAATTTATTACCTTCATTGACATTTATTGCTGAAGAACATGGGTATATTTTTTTTATAGAAGAAATCTGAAGATTTTATGACTTTCAAAAACTTTAAAGTACTAGTTGAGAAAGAAGAAGGAAGTTTAAAACAAGCACTTCGCACCGATGATGGAGAAGAATATAACTCACACGATTTTGCACAATTTTATGAGAATCATGGTATCAAACATCAGCTAACAAACATCCTATACACTTCAACAAAATGGTGTATGTGAGAGGAAGAATCGCATAATTCTAAACATGGTGTGAAGTTTTTTGGCAAGGAGTGGAGTTCCAAAAAGTATTTGGTCAGAAGCTATCGACTAGAGCATTCATATTTTGAATAGAGCATCCATTTTCAAATCAATTATTACTATATTTTTGAAGGCAATAAAATTGGTTTTAATGTAATTTGAAGTATTAACATTCTTTTTGAACTCTATATGAAATTAAATATATATATATATATATGAAAAAGGAGAGTAAATAATCTAACTCTTTTCTTTTACATATTTTGTATACATTTTACTTCTCCAAAAGATGAAGGCAAGAAATCAAATTTGATTAAAAGGTATTCAAAAATCCAAATTTAGAAATCTAACATTTTATTTTTTCTTGATAAAAATATCCTTATTTATTTATTTTATTTTATTTTTATAAAAATACTATCAATTGATCTGTTAAGAATTCAGTTTATGCAAAAATTCTCTACCTCTGCCTCGTGGTCCTCTATGTGCCCTTTCCCAACCTCCCACTTTGTCTTGGGAAAAGTGGTTGTACTGCAAAACCTTCACTTCCTGTAGCTCTTCCATATAGTCCTTTGAATTGGCCAGTAGGTATTGAGCAAACGCTTCTGCCCAGCTAATGTTTCCTCATGATCATCACCTCCTTTTATATCCACTGATGAACATGAATCAACTACGGTAAGGAGTGGAGTTTCTTCCTGGTGTCCCAAAACATCAATTAAAGTTATAGTTTTAATAAAAACAAACTAAAGATGTTCAATAATACTAAAATTAACAACATAATTAATGCTACTAAATTGTAATTAACTTACAACAATTATTATAATTAATTTGAGATGGATAATGATTATTTATACTCTTAGTTTCCTACAATACTTCAACTTAGATAACAATTATGATAATAAATGTTTCCACCTAATCAACCTAAAAATTTGGTTAAATAAAAATCTCACTATGTTCCAAATATATATTAACTAGTATTATAGTGTTTATAACTTTACCATTTCTATTTAATTTCCTACACTACTTCAATCCTTACTCAAATATTATATTAATAATGAACATGTTGAATTGAATTACCCAATAAACATATAAAATATGCTTCAAAAGTTATGATATTTATAACTTTGGCAATCATGTATCTCATTCTTCAAACAATATGTTTGTGAACATTTCAGTTAATTATGTGAAAGAAATCATAACATTTTGGCCTATTTATGAATTAAGAGATGAAAGACAAGTCCCATTGTTTTTGACACACATGTACACACACATATATATATATATATATGTATACAGAAAATTTAAATGAAAAGGAAAAAAAAAAACCTCATAGAAAACATTTGCATGACTCATTAAAAATGTGGCATAAAAGGTTAAGAATGAAATAGAACAAATGATTCAAAGTTCAAACAAGAATCTCATAACAAGTTTTAATGATAAATATGACATCAAATGCTAGTAATTAAAAGAAATATAATTAATTTTAAGAAAGTATGACAGAAAAGGTGACAAGTCAATAATATATTATCAGTTAAATAATTCTAATCCAATAGCAACATTTGTAGGTTAATGGTTGGTTTTTTTGGGTGAGACTTCCCTGTATGTTTCATTAGCTTCAATTATAGGAATTTCAATTTTAATTCCTTGAATTGAATCATGAACCCTAAATTTGATGGCAACACAAAATTAACATATCCCTTGATATTATATATTTTAATTTAGTCATAAACCTTAAAACTTTTAGGTGGCTAAATTTTTCTTAAATCTAAATAGATCTTAATTTAAGTTTAAATAATATTGAATAGTATTAAATATTAAGTGTCTTATTTGGACACACTTCTTGCTTTTCTTTTTTAAAATAGAAAATATTAATAAATTATATATATAAAAAGAATAAATCCACGTAAAAATTAAAATTTGATGTAGTACACATTTTTTGATATGTCCATTTTTAAAACTATCATTTTTTTAACCTACATGGGTAAAAGTTCTTTTATCTTATATAAAAGTTATTAGTATGTGTTTCTTGATTTTAAATATAAAAAGCCTGAAGTGTATCAAAATGAACACTAAATTGTTTTCTTTTTTAATATTTTTTTTACTTAAATCTTAAAAAAGCCACCAATTTAAAATCATTTTTAAATAGTTTGTTTTTAAATTTATCACTTTCTCTAAAACAATTTTATTTTAATGGAAAGAAGTAAAAAATGTTTTACTTTATTTTAAATTTGAAAACAATTTTCTTTAAGAATTTAGTTGAAACAAACAAACAAGGGAATGCTTAACAAACCATCTATGCACATTGGCAATTCTAGGTAAATTTCAGTACCAAACATGCTAAGTGGCAGTCTTTAATAATGCCACATCATTGAGAGATTAGGTATTATAAAAATTATAAATGCTTTGTTTTTAATAGCCCCAGCGTTAAAATTACAAATTGTAATCTAAACTCTTAGTTTTAGTCATTCAGTAAAAGCAAACAATTCAGTGTTGAATTGGAAAATGATATCAAGCAACTCAAATCAATATAAAATCCATATCAGCAGCGCATGAATCTTCAACCTTTCAAACTAACATTAATAACCATCACAGGGTTAAAGCTGCAAGAACCTCAACTGAAGTTGGTTAAGCACTTAAGGAGTTATACTAGTTTTGCAACAAGTAGAAGATCAATTCCATATTGTAACAAACAACAGATTAGTTTCATATAGTTAGAGGTTAGTTAGTCAGTTTAGTATAAGGCATATGTAAACTGAATACATTGGTTGGTTAATGAATGAAATGCATAAGAAATTCTTTCATCTATGAAATTTCTTTTATGGTAGTAAAGCCACGACAATCTCTTGAATATTCTATGAGAAAATCTCAGCTCTAGAATATTTCTTGACAACTAAATACCTTCAATCGCATTGATGGCAACCTCAACCCAATCTTCTAGCCTACAAGCTAGAGAAACACCTATAACTTCTTCATCAATTGGTTCCATTTAGCATATGCAAGTACTATCATGCACTTCCAATTAAACTAGACGAAAACAACTATATTCTCTAGGCACTCACATGGAAAAATGTGGTGTTTGCTAATGGATTTGAAGATTATATTGAAGGATTAAAAGTTTGTCCTCTAAAGATAACAAATTCTAGTGATTCAAATCTAGAATTCATTTTGTGATGAGGATTTGATCATATGATCTTGAGTTTGATCTACTCCTCACTCACTCCCAAAATTATGAGACATATCATTGGTTATCAAACTTCTCATGCAACTTGGTTTGCATTAGAGAAGATTGTTTCAACCTTATCCAAGGCTCAAACTACGTAACTAAGAATATAATTTCAAACAACAAGAAAAAGGTTCACTCTCAATGATAAAATATATCTCAAAGCAAAGAATCTTATTGTTAACCTAGTTACTATTTGTGAACCTGTAACAAAAGGGATCAAATTCTTCAACTTCTTGAAGGTCTTGGAGCCGACTACAACTCCATATATAGTAGCCTCACTTGCAGCTTGTGAAGATGATATCTCTCTCCACTCAGTACATAGTATTCTTCTTGTTGAGGATCCTCTGCCTTAATCTAAGGCCTTCCATATGTGCATCCATTGACCCTCAATCATAGGAGCTAAATTCATTTATTTTATAATCAATCTTTATGTGTAATTAAGCCGTTATACAATTTGTAAATGATTATATATATGAAAGACTCTCACCACTAAAAAGTGTGGTGGCTTTCAAACATTCTCATGGTATTAGAGCATACCTGGATTAACATCCCACGATCCCCAATGGCCTCTGATTCTTCTTCCACCCTCCTTCCCTTCAACACCATGATTCACATGGTTACTATCAAACTCTAATCCTCCAACTATCTCTTATGGAAGAGCCAACTTCTTCCCCTTCTCGAGAGCCAAGGTCTGCTGGATCATGTGGACTGTTCTTTTGAGCCGCCACTTCCATTTGATCCTCTCACCTCTCAGACACCAAATACCAAACACTTAGCATGGAAAGCCACTGATCAGTGCCTACTGAGTCTTCTCCTCTCCTCTCTCACAGAGGAAGCCATGGTTGAAGCCATCAACCTCTCCACATCACGTGAGGTCTGGACTGCTCTCGAAAACACCTTCAGCCACCGCTCTAAAGCCCGTGAAATGTGCCTCAAAGATGACCTCCAATTGATGAAGCGTGGCACCCGTCCAGTCACTACCTACACCTGTGCTTTCAAAGCCTTATGCGATCAACTTCATGCCATTGGTTGCCCTGTTGATGGAACCGACAAAGTCCATTGGTTTCTTCGTGGCTTAGGACCCGATTTCTCCAGTTTTTCTACTGCCCAAATGGCAGAGACTCACCTCCCCTGCTTCCCAGATCTTATGTCCAAAGCTGAGAGCTTTAAACTTTTTCAAAAGTCTCTTGAAAGTCCGACACCTTCAGCTGTAGCGTTCACTCCTAGCCATGGCTCCTCTCAACGTGGGGATGGCTCTTCTCGTTCCAGACATGGCCACGAGAATGGCTCCAACCATGAGTCCTCCAGTCACAGACAAGGTCGTGCCCAACCCATTCAATGAAGCCTCCGATTGGTTCTTGGACACAGGGGCTTCGACCAATATGACTCCAGCCCACTCCATTCTGGACTAGTCCACTACTTACATAGGCAAGGATTGTGTGATTGTAGGGAATGGCGCGTCCCTACCTATTACCCACACTAGTAAAATTTCCCCTTCCCCAGATCTTTATCTGTTAGACGTTTTGGTCGTTCCTCACCTCACTAAAAATCTTTTGTCTATTAATAAATTAACGCATGATTTTCCATTATCCGTTACATTTACTAATAATTTTTTCACTGTTCATAATCACCAAACGGGAAGGGTGGTGGCAACTGGTAAAAGAGATGGAGGCTTATATGTGCTAGAGCGCGGACATTCTACTTTTATTTCTGTCCTTAAAAATAAATCTCTTCATGCTTCGTATGATTTATGGCATTCTCTCCTTGGACATGTGAATCATTCTGTTATCTCTTTTTTAAATAAAAAAAGATAGTTTTATCTTACCTTTTTATTGTCGTCTCCTAAATTATGTGATACATGTCAACTTGCAAAGAATCACCATTTGCCTTATTCTCGTAATGAACATAGATCTTCTAGTGTTTTAGATCTTATTCATTGTGATATCTGGGGTCCTTCCCCGGTCAAATCAAATTTGGGATTTGTCTACTATGTTTTATTCATTAATGATTATTCTCGTTTCACTTGGCTTTATCCATTGAAACTGAAATTTGACTTCTATGATACTTTTATTCATTTCCAAAAATTTGTGGAAAATCAACATTCTGCTCGTATCAAAATTTTTCAAAGTGACGGTGGTGCAGAATTTACTAGCAACTGGTTTAAATCCCATCTCCGTACCTCTGATATTCATCATCAACTCTCTTGTCCATATACTCCCACCCAAAATGGTCACACAGAACAAAAACACTGTCATGTGACTGAGACCGGCTTGGCCCTGCTTTTCCATTCCCATACTTCCCCTCGCTTCTAGGTTGATGCCTTTAGCACTGCAACTTATATCATCAATCGATTGCCCGCACCACTTATTGGAGGTAAGTCCCCTTTTGAGCTTCTATATGGTTCATCTCCAAATTATGAAAATTTTCATCCCTTTGGTTGTCGTGTTTATCCTTGTTTACGTGATTATATGCCTAACAAATTTTCCCCCCGTAGCATTCTTTGCATTTTTTTAGGTTACAGTTCCTCTTACAAAGGGTTTCGTTGTCTTGATCCTACCACTTCTAGGCTATATATCACCCGCCATGCTCAATTTGATGAGACTCACTTTCCCTTTCTCACTACCTCTCAAGCTCAACTCCTATCCTCCCCCCAATTCTCAAATTTTCTAGAACTCAGTCTTCCCCCTCCAGCCATGCTCTCATCTTCCCCTATGCCTCATTCCTGGCATATTACACAATCCGGATCTATCCCGTGGTATTTGTACTAATCCAGTGGATGAGCCTTTGCAGGTCAATGATTCTCTTACAAGTCCATCTCTACCACACTCGGATCCTAGTCCCGCTTCTCTTAAGCTCACCATCGAGCTACCTACCCTGGATTTTGGTTCCTCACCCTGCCAACACCAACATTGTGGGTTCCAAATGGGTGTTTCGAACCAAATACTTGCCCGATGGATCAATTGAGTGTTTCAAAGCTCGCCTTGTTGCCAAAGGCTATACACAGATACCTGGTCTCGACTACACTGACACTTTTAGTCCTGTTATCAAGGCTACAACTGTTCGTGTTGTCCTTTCTCTTACCGTGACCAACAAATGGTCTCTCCGTCAACTTGATGTCAAGAATGCATTTCTTAATGGTCATCTTACTGAACATGTCTATATGGAACAACCTCTTGGGTATATTGACCCCCGCTTCCCTAATCATGTCTGCCAGTTGAAGAAAGCTCTTTATGGCCTCAAACAAGCTCCTCATGCCTAGTTTCAACCTTTCAGCTATTTTCTCATTCAACTTGGTTTTTATCGTGCCGACACCTCACTCTTTGTCTTTCACAAGTAGTCTGACATTATTTATTTGCTTCTTTATGTTGATGACATCATTATTACAAGCAACAATTCATCTTTTCTTGATAGCTTTACTCGTAAGCTTAATACTGAGTTCGCTACTAAGGATTTTTTGTTCTCTCAATTACTTTCTTGGTCTGGAAGCTACATCCACTGCTAATGGTCTCTTTCTTAGTCAACTGAAATATGCCCGGGACATCCTCACGCAAGCTCAGTTACTTGACAACAAGCCTGTTCACACCCCCATGGTTGTTTCTCAGCATCTGTCTTCTGATGGTCCTCTGTTTTCGGATCCTACTCTTTACCGATCTCTTGTTGGTGCTGATTACTACCCAAAAGTGCCATTTTACACCTTTAAGTCATTATGTTTTAAGCACTTTTGTGTAGTAATTCTTCACCTTTATTCCAATTGGCATGTTAAGGACCTAGCAATGACTTCTAATCATATTTGTGGCTAGTTTTAGTGTTTTGACATCTTTTTGGATCATTAAGACAAGCCAACCAAAGAAGAAAAGCAAAGAGAAGCAAGGAGGAAATCTGAAGTCAGCAGCTGCAGTGTTCTTTGGCACTTTTGGAGCACTTCCCGAAGTCCATTTTTTACATGCTATATACCGTTTCGAAGCTCAAGAAGTCAAGAATCCAACGCTTCAAACCGTGCACGATTTGGAGCTGAAACGAGGAAGTTATGACTTTCGGAAGAGAACTGCTCCAGGTGTGCGAAAATTTCGCACACCTTCTGAAGGGTATGCGAAATTCGCATACCTGTGCGAAATTCCTTCTGAATGGTGTGCGAATTTCGCACACCCCCTCCCCTGTTTTGCCGACTCCACTTTAGATATTTTCTTAAGTTTCTTTTGATGTAATTTCCTTTCTTCTCCTTGTAGCAAGCCAATGAAAAGCTTTGCTTTTGTAAAAACTATATAAGGGGTGGAAATCACCTCTTGAAAAAAGGTAACACGAGTGTTGAGCTAAACACTTAGCAATATACAGAGCACTCTTATTTTCTATTTTCTCGTTACTATTTTCTCTTTCTTGGAAGCCAAACAACCTCTGAGGATGTTTTCTCAGAGGATGAGAGGCTAAACTCTTGGTTTCTTGGAGTGAAGGAAGCTAGGTGAAAAGTCCAGATGAAAAGTTGGAAAATGCTCGTGCATTAAATTCAGGTAGTTGAAGTTCATAAATGGCTTTTTAATCTAAAGTTTTGCTTTAAATCCCTTAGAATCACTTTGAATGGCCAATACATGGTAAGCTTCAGGTCTTTATGGATGCTTATTGCTAGATCCATATTAGTCCATTAGTTATCATGTACGAGCCATTGGAAAGTGGTTCAAGGTGAAGACCTATATAGTATCTAAAGCCATTAATGGACCTTGACTACCATTTCTATTGATTTTTATGGATTAAATCTTCATTGTCAAACCTACACCGGTTCGGGAAATAACTATAGGTTAAATCCCCAATGCGAGGAGAAAAATCCGGAATTTTCCACTTTGCATTTTAAACTTGATCCTAGCAATCCTTAGCTCCGAGAAACTTTCTTTCTTCCATTTTTAATTAGTTTATGTTAATTTAGTTTCAAATACTTTCAAAACAAATTTTATTTTCTTTTTAAGCTTTAAGTTTTTGATAAAGGAAATCATTAAATCTAATTTCTAATCATGAGTATATCACTGGTAGAATGAAAACCCATCCCAGAGTTCGACCCTAGAGCCACTATACTATAGTAGCTTTGCTACACTAGTATGAGGTCATAGGTTTTATAAATGTTTTCTTGATTAAATGACCCGACTGGGTATCCATGCGAATCAGGTGCTCTCCAATATTTGACTATCACACGTCCCGATATTGCTTATGTTGTAAACTCTATAAGTCAATTTCTGCACTCTCCGACGGAAAACCACTTTCTTGCTGTCAAGCGCATTCTTCGTTATGTTAAGGGCACATTACATTTTGGCCTCACTTTCAATCCATGTGCTGCTTCTGGTGCTTTAGTTGCTTACTCTGATGCAGGCTGGGTCGGATGTCCTGATACTCGTCGCTCTATCTCTGGTTATTCTATTTACCTTAGCGACAACTTCGTTTCCTGAAGTGCCAAAAAGCAACCTACTGTTTCTTGTTCTAACTGTGAGTCTGAGTATCGTGCTCTTGCTCTCACTGCCACTAAACTTCTTTGGCTCACGCATCTTCTTCGTGACCTTAGAATTTCCCTTCCACAACAATCTCTTCTCCTATGTGACAACAAAAGTGCAATTTTTTTTAGCTCCAACCCTGTTTCTCACAAACGGGCCAAGCATGTTGAGTTAGATTACCACTTTCTTCGTGAACTTGTTGTTGCTAGCAAACTTCGCACTCAACACATACCCTCTCACTTATAGGTTGCTGATATCTTCACCAAAAGTGTACCTCGACCTCTTTTTCAATTTTTTTGCTCCAAGCTCCACGTCTATTCCAATTCGACGCTCAGCTTGCGAGGGGGTGTTGAGGATCCTCTGCCTTAATCTAAGGCCTTCCATATGTGCATCCATTGACCCTCAATCATAGGAGCTAAATTCATTTATTTTATAATCAATCTTTATGTGTAATTAAGCTGTTATAAAATTTGTAAATGATTATATATATGAAAGACTCTCACCACTAAAAAGTGTGGTGGCTTTCAAACATTCTCACTACTTACTCATGATGTCATGCTGCAAATATTGCTACTTCACAACACTAGAATTACAACAATAAGAATGGTGGCCAAAGTCACAATTAAAATAATCTCATTTCCAAAAAAAATGGCTATAGACACAAACCAAGTAGAAGCTTAAATGGTGGACCAAATCAAGGATATCAAAATAAAAATATTGAATGTCCACAATGTTAGCTATGTGGAAAGTTCAATCACATTGTCATAAGTTGCTACCATCGGTTTGATATTGATTTTCAAGGATTCATGACCACCAATAATTCTAATACCCTCCATAAATTTGGCAACAACAACACCACCTAAATGCAAGCCATGCTTGCATCCCCATCCACCATAAATGATGAAGCTTGGTTCTTTGACACTAGGGTTATGTATCACCTCACTCCAAGATTTTGGTGCTCTCTTAAATGTCTGGCCATACAAGGGAAGAGATCAAGCGATTGTGAGTAATGGTAAGCAAATTTTCATCCTCAATGTTGGCACAAAATCTTTTCCTTCCACTCTCAAGGTTTTGCACTTAAAGAAGGTCTTTCATGTTCTTTGTCTTACTACTAATCTCATTAATGTTTCCAAATTTTGTACTGACAATGATACCTTCTTTGAGTTCCGTCCTAAATTTTTTCTTTTCAAGGATCAGGTTACAAAGAAGGCCTTACTTCAAGGTCATCTTAAATATGGCCTATATGAATTTTCTCCACAATTTATTTCTCAACTTACTACATTCTTCACTTCCAGCTCAATCCACTCACATCACATGGCTGAAATTTGGCATTCCCATCTTGGTTATCCTATTGATGTTGTTTTAAAAATAATTCTTACTATTTGTAATCCAAAATGTTTGTCGTGCTTGTCAATATGCAAAAAGTCATAGATTACCTTTGTTTTGTCTTAATCTAGATCCTCTCACCCTTTGCCTTGATACATATGGATTTTTGGGGGCATGCTCCTATTCTATCCACAATTGGTGCAAGATATTTCTTATTATTAATTGATGATTTCTTTTAGTTTTCTTGGCTACATCCTTTACATAATAAAGATCAAGCATTACCTACTTTCATTAAGTTCAAAGCACTTGTTGAAAATCAATTCAATTCTCCTAGTTTATGCTTGCTATATGATAATAGTGGTGAATTTAGAGCCTTCACTTCCTATCTTGCCAACCATGGAATTCAACATAGTTGTTCTTGTCCAAAAACACCTTAACAAAATGGGTAGGCTAAACGCAAGATAAAACGTGTGATTGAAACTAGTCTTATCTATTAGCTAATGCATCCTTACCTCTAAAATTTTGGACACGTGTATTCCATACAATAATCTTTTGTTAGCATCTTAGATCTAAGCATCAAAAGCAATACCAATTTTTCAAAACATTGATCTTTAGGGTTAAAGTACTAAACTTTAGGTTTGGATGTTCCCAAACCTTAAATGCAAGTGTTAAGACTCAAATCAATGTTGTCGGAAGTCTTGTAGACCCAAGATCTTCCATTTGATAGCTCTTTCTTGATCTTGGCACACTTTCAGTGGGAAGGGAAAAAAGAGTGGAGACAATGTCTATTCTTTTTCTCTGAAGGTGGAAGACAACTCTATAGAAACCTAACCCTTGAAGGAGGTATTTATAGGGTTCCCCATTACGTTTAAGCGACTTGAGCTCACTAAGGGCTTAGGTCACTTAATCTTGCCCAAAATAGTTCATAATTGATTAATTAACCCAACAAGGTCTACTAATTAATCAATTAGCTCAATTTAGAGGCCTTGTTCACTTACCCTTGTATAACTCTATATAATTATCAAAATGCCCTTACGTACAAAAGGGAACCTAAAGTCAATCCAACCCTTATAAACTGTGCCAATAAGATACATGAGCACGAGCGAAAACCACTAGGACCCATAGGATAGCACTAGTTCCCTCAGAATCCAGTTTTATAGTTAATTTAAAATTCCACTACATAGAATCAACTACACTCTAATACCTTATGTAAATAACAATGAGACACTAAGTGCTCAAGTTTGTGACTCGCTATCCATTGCGTTCAGTCTCCCCATGAATTGGAGTTTGTAAATTAACAAGGTAAAAACTATTAACCTTTCAAGACTACCTCTATTACCCTTGAGCTATATATCCACCTATTATGTGTTTAACTGACAAATCTAAGATCTCCAAGAGCTTATGTCAAGTTCTATTGAAGAAACTACTATAGCCATAGTTTATATGAACACATCTCTTTAGGATCGCCTAAGGGGATACTCAGTCTCAATCCCATGAGATATCATGGTGCCATTATTAAAAATATATACCTATTGGTACCAGCTTCCATCAATAATGACCCAATTCATAGGGAATATATAGTCAACTCACAATCCCACCCATAGGTCAAAGTTATTGCTAACTTTAGCAGAAGCTTGGTATTCTCTCAAGGTTGAGAGACAATACAATGAAGTAGTTTGGTGAAGTTATGATTACTTGATAGTCATATGTTATGACTTACCGTAAGTCCTATCTAATATGTAACTACACACACTAGTGCACTCATCATGGGAAACCCTTCTTGATGGCTAAGACTTGTCATCCCTCCAATTAGGAGGTAGTGTACTATAGCCTCAAAAGGATTGCCTAAGTCCACAGTTCAATTATGAACAAATCATATACTTATAAGGAACCCAAGACTTAGATCTTTTGTGCAACTCCTATTGCATCCAAGTCATGTACAATGCAAAAGATGCTAGGCGAGAATGCTTATAATGTACAATGCATGGAATAAGGATAAATAAAGCGAAACCAAAATATCATTAAATAAATAATGAATTTTAAATATGTTACATCATGTCATACTTTTAAGGGCTTTATCCTAACATTTTTATCATCAACTATTTGCCTACTAAAGTCCTTAAGTTTCAATCACCATTCCAAATCCTTTATGAAATGATTTTCAACTATCATCACTTAAAAATATTTGGTTGTCTCTACTATCCACACATTGTCTCTACAATAAACATAAACTCCTTTATTGCTCAACTCAATGCATATTCCTTGGATATAGTCCCCTTCATAATAGTCTTTATTTTTACTACTGCATAAATAGAATGTATATTACTCCACATGTTGTATTCTATGAAACAATATTTCCTTTTTATTCTTCTAATAATATCTTTTACTTCCTCTCATTCCATTCCATACCCCTTTACCCCAACCCTTTTACCCATGTCTTCCAATATGTCTTCCCTAGAACCCAAGTCTACCTTCTAGCTTACTTCACCTACTCATATAGCATATTATAGTTCCTCTCCCCTTCCTCCCACTATAAGAACCTTAGTCATATTCCTCCCTTTAAAGCCACCATATTCGACATTATTCAGGTTCTATTTACTAATTCTTACTTCCAACATTGAAAATGAATCTTGTGATCCACCCCTTAATCACCATCCAATGATCACCCGTGCCAAAGTTGGAATTTTCCAAGAAGAAACAATTGCTCATGGTTCATAAATTTATTGAACCCACTACCTTCACACAAACTTACAAAGATCAGCATTGGGTTCTTACCATGGAGAATGAATACACTACTCTTTTGAAGAATAATACTTGACAACTTGTCCTATCTTCTATTCATGCTAATATCATTGGATGTAAATGGGTGTATAAACTTAAATGCAAACATAATGGCTCCATTGATAGATATAAAGCTTGTTTAGCAGCTCAAGGTTTCACCCACACTCCAAGACTTGATTATTTTGACACCTTTAGTTTGGAAGTTAAAGTTTCAACAATTAGAATTGTTCTTGCCATTTCACTCTTCTATCAATGGCCACTTCGATAATTGGATGTTTAGAATGCTTTCCTTCATGGCGATTTAAATGAATAGGTTTTTATACATTAACCACCTGGTTTCATAAATCCAAATTGTCCCTTTCCTGTTTTCTAACTTGAAAAAACCTTATATAACCTTAAACATGCTCTCCAAGCATGGTTCACAAAGCTTAGCACTACCCTTATCAAATGAAGATTTTAGTCCTTCCGAGTTGACAATTCCTTGTTTTTTCATCATTTCGCAAATAACATTTTAATACTTTTCATCTATGTTGATGATATCATAGTCATTGAAAATAACTCATCTCAAATTTTATCTTTTATCTCCTATCTAAATTCATCATTTTGTATCCATTATCTTAGTCATCTAAACTATTTTCTTAGAGTAAAAGTTGTTCAAGGCACTACATTGCATCTCAACCAGTACAAGTACATTCACTATCTCTTAATTTGACTTGATATGATGGACTCTAAACCAGCTCTCACGCCTAGAATGCTAGTTAAAACTCTTTCTCAACATGATATGTTATCTTAACACACCTTGATATCTTATTAGCTATAAACAGAGCCTGTTAGTTTATGGCTACACCTACTAATATCCATTAGTTTACTGAAAGGATACTACATTACTTGAAGAGTGCTTTATCCTTTAGCTTACACATGCACCAATCTTCATTTCTTAATATTCAAGGCTATACAAATGTGGATTAGGCCTTTATCTTGGATGATTGCAAAAGCACAAGTGGACACTATGTTTTTCTTGATCCAAATTTAATTTCGTGGTCATCTACAAAATAACAGGTTGTCTCTCATAGTAGCGTTGAATCTGAATGCCATGGCTTAACATATCTTATAGTAGAAATAACCTGGGTGCAATCCCTTTTGAAAGAACCTTGCCTCACTTTTAATGCTTCTCCTTTTGTTTGGTGTGACAATCAACATGCAATTTTCTTTCTAAAAGCCCTATTCTTCCCTTCATGTTCAAAACATATTGAACTTGATCTTCACTTCATCCATGACAAGGTTCTCAATAGAGAACTTAACATTCATTATATTCCCTCATCTGATCAAGTCATTAATATCTTCATGAAATATCTCCTAAGCTCTCAATTCTTCAGCTTCCAAACTAGACTATCCATTGTTTCCTAACTTGTGAGCTTGCAAGTTGATGATAACCATCACATATATACATGAAGTTTCAAGAACCTCAATTGAAGTTAGTTAAGCACTAAAGGAGTTATACCAACTATTTAACAATTAGAAGACCAGTTCCATATTGTAACAAACAATAGATTAGTTTCATATAGTTAGAGGTTAGTTAGTTAGGTTAGTATAAAGCATATGTAAATTGAATACATTGGTTGGTTAATGAATGAAATGCATAAAAAAATCTTTCATCTATGAAAGCTCTATTACATAAATTGTTTTCATTGGAAATGGTGTAACCTTTTATCTGTTCCCTTAATTTATCCATTTACATCAATAATGTATTCTTATTGAATTTAAAAGCATCTTTTGGTGTTCTCTTATACATTGCCTTTTGTCATTTAGGCAACAAATTGGTATTCTTCCCATTGATAAGATACAAAGCCCTATTGACCTGATTAGATAAGGGCATCTTTTATCAACATATATATCAACCCATCTTTGTTTCAACCTCTCAATCTAACTTTTTCTAGTCCCTAACAAATTAAAAGAATAGAATTATCAAACATCTAAATCATATTCATGGAAACATCAACTACATTGTATTTCAAATTTAAAATTCAATTGGATCGTAAAATGTTAGTGAAAGTAAGTTCATAGCACAACAACACAATTCCAAGTCATCCCTCTCCTTTAGCAATGAATACTTGAACATGCTTCAATGTTTAATTTCAATCTTTTTTCCTCCTAAATTACCTTTTAAAATTATTTTCATTGAGGACTCAGATGAAATTTCCATAGCATCTCCAAATGGAAACTATTTCAAGAATTTTTTTCCTCTCAATCTAGGATAGACTTAGCTTTTGGTTTATACAAAAGATTATATTTCTTTATTTATCATTAATTTTTTTCTTTTATATATTTTTCTTCACTCTTTGTAGGTTTTTTTTCTCCATTTTTTAGTGAAAGAAATATCCTTCTTTGTGGCTTAAAAGGAATCAATTGATCTCTCCCAAACATTTCACTCAAGGTACTAAGAATTAAGAACCATTGAAGGCCAATTTCTAGGTTTTTTTTCCCTTAATTTCTGAAGTAATAACTAATTTTTAGCTTATATAGCAAACACGTTATCAATGGCTCCTAGCCACTTGGTTTTGCATTATGTTATAAAGACAAGAATGCTATGATCCCCTTAGGATAGATGTTCAATTAAGTTGTCAACCAGTCATTGCATTCTTATCTTCTTATTCATTTCCATTTTCTTTGGCTCATTGGCTTTTTCTCTAGTAACTCTATCTTTACAGCCTCAAAACATTTTTTCTTAATCTAAATGGTCAATTCTCAAGCAAGATACCACAATTAGAGTCTCAAATAAAAATAACCTCAAAACTAATATGAAAATTTCTCAGCCTTCAAACTAACAATATCAACATCCAAGGGTATAGAAAGGTAAAGTAAACAAATTAAAGTAGATGATATCGTCATGTCATTCCTTTGACTTAGAAAAACCTCAATAACTAATTTGAAGATTTCTAAGACTACAAACTAATAATATCAACATCCAAAGGTATAAAAAAGAAAAGTAAACAAATTAAATTAGATTATATCATCATATCATATCCTAAAAAATTATTCCTTTAATAAACTAAGAATTAAGCTAAACAATCCACGAATTTAATATATACCCTTTCGTTCTTTAAAATCCAACAAGGAATGCACAAACAATGATAACTTAAAATTAAAAATTTTGGCAAATTAATCTTCCCCAACCTAAGATCCACATTGTTCTTAAGGTGCAATGAAAGACACATACAAAGGTGGGAAGAGTCACCTCAATATCAACACAACATGCTTGCTTAACAACAATCCAATAAACAAAACACAAACCAAAATTAGATAAGGATATGAAATCTAAATAGTACACCAAAATGATCTTAGCAAGTGTCAGTTCAACAACCCGAAAACAAGTGAAAATGTATTAGAATGAGAGCACTTGCATTGTGTAAAAGCTTTTCCTTAAGCCCGAACATTCATTTTTTTTCTTTTTTCTTTTTTATGTTTTTCACATGTATAGGGTTATCTCCGTATACAAGATTAAAATCTACTAACTTTTACCAAATTCTTTTTCTATGCACAAAATAGCTAAATCAAGTGCAATTAGATTCTTTTATTTCATTTTCAAATTTACTAACATATAAAAGATCCTTAGGTGAAATATTCCGCAATCTTTAAGAAACATTAGTCATTTATAATTTTCTTAGTTGAATCTCCCTATTTTTCATCAATTTATCAAAAATTTTGTAAAAGGTTATAATGTTTCAAATATGTAGTAAAACATTGATGGTAAGCTATTCTATTATTTAATAAAAGTAATTAAGAGCCATAATAGCCTTTTTCAAAAATAAATTAATAATAATAATCTCAAAAATCTAAAACCGGTTACTTCCATCAACCAATCTCAAATCTATTGTATTCGAGATAATAGAGCTTTGAGTTTTCTAAAGGAGATAATAATAATTATACTCTCCTTCTACATTAACTTTCATTCAAAATATGTTTTTTGATCTTATCTTATCTTCTCTCAAGTTTTTACCATATTGTCCTTACTAGTTTAATAAAGTCCTTATTTTTTAAAGTTATTTGTAACTTCCATGTGTAAAATTATATCAAGGATTTTTATGTTAATGCTACAAATTTTTGTTATATATTGGGTGCCATAGATTATTTAGCTTTGAAAATGTTGCAACAACTTAACATGGGGAATAATTATACTTAAATTTCTTATTCAACTTCTAGATAATAGAAATCAGAGTTCATGATGACCAAGTCAAGGCCCACCCTTAGGCCCAAATTTTCATCAAGTCTCCACAAAACCAGTTAAATTGCTCGTGCATAAAAAATTTGGACGAATTATGCTTTGTGTATTTTTTTTTAAGGTAATGATTGAGGTTGAAATCTTTCAGACTGTGTATTTTTTAAGGTAATGATTCGTTCCCAATTGGTGTCTCAGCTGATTCATGTCCTCTCAATGGTCCCTGATAGTGGTGCCATTTGATTTGTGTCTAGCTGCTGTCCCTTGATTGTGGTCCTCAGAAGGGAGTAATCAACAAAATTTATAACCTATTACACCATGTACTAGGATAGCCTTAGCTAGCATAGCATAGTGGCTCTAGGGTCGTTCACTGGGATGGGTTTTCACTCCACAATTGATATTAATCCAAAGCTAAATTGATGCATTTTCATTTCAAGGTTAGCTTTAAAAGAAAACATAAAGATGTTTGAATGAAAAAAGTTTGGTTTTAAACTAACCAAAAATAGTAACTGATTTTACTTACAAAGAAAAGTGTTTCTTGGAGTTTCAGATCACTAGGCTCAGATTCCTCATACAAAAAGGAGAGTTCCGGTCACTTGTTTCTTTTCCTCGTATTAGAGAATTAACATATAGTTAATTCTCTAACCGGTGTGGTATAGATGCTTCCCTTTAATGGGTTCAAACACTAAATCCCTCTCACTGATGCATCTTGCAATGGCTTGTGCCTCTCACCTAGCATTTGCCATTCAAGGTGATCCTTAACCTTGGATTACCCGTCAAAAGCTCGCAAGAGATAACTAATGGATGTCTCCTTAGAGTCCAAAAGCTTACCAAGTGTTGGCTATTCTAGAAAATCCTACCTTTAAACCACCTTCCAAAGGCTCGCAAGAGATAAACTAGTGCATCTCAATGGACGGAGATCACTTGCCTTACCAAGTGTTGGCCCAGGTGATTTAAAGGCGTTTTAAGTTAACTAAAAAGATAAAAACCATTAACGGGTCACACTTTCTCTTCATTAAAAACTAAAGCAACAAAACTTCCAATTTATGCATGAGGAAACTTACTCGGCTTTCTTCACTCCAAGAGACGAAGAGCCTAGCCGCTCATCTTCTGAGGAAAAATCCTCAGAGTTTGATTGGCTAGAAAGAAAAATAACGAGAAAGCAAAAATATGAAGGAAAAATAGAGCAAGTGCTCTGTAGAATATTTTTCTTACTATTATAAAAGGTTGTCTCTGAGAACAAGCTCCCGAGAGTTTTCTTTAAAGAAAATTACAAACTATATATAAGAGGTTATTCCCCCTTTGTTCTTACTTAAAGACTAAGGAATCCTATGATAGGTGGGTTACAAGGAGAGTTTGAGGATTTAGACATCAAATATCTAAAGCAAAAAATCTCAAAATGTCTGTCGCAAATATCAAGAAGCTTCAGGAGAAATTCCATTGCATTGTGCAAAATGGCTACGAAATTTTCGCAGCAAAAGGACAACATTTTCGCAACCCAAGGCTGATTTCGCAGCTGTGCAAAAATTTCCTTCAGCTTGGAGTGATATGCTTGCAATGGTTGTAACTCCTTCATTTCAACTCTGAATCGTGCACCATTTGAAGCATTGGATTTTTTACTTCCTGAGCTTCGAAACGACATATAGCATGCATAAATTGAAGTCCAAGAAGTGCTCCAAAAGTGGCTTACATGACTGTCATCAAGAATGCTTCATGTTAGATTTCTCTTTGCTTCCCCTCCTTGCATTCCGGATTTGCTTATGGCAAAGGACTTTAAAGCTTCAAAGCTTTGGTTCTTCATGTTTCTGAGCTTTCCATTTTCTTTGCCATGGATTCCAAAGAACTCTCCTCAATCTCAGATTGCTTTGGTGATCAATTTACTAACAAAAACACCAAAACTTACACAAAGTGATTAGAAATAATTGCAAAGGTCTTTAATATGTTAATTGGGTTAAAAGGTAATAACTACTACTCAAAAGTGTTTAAAAGAGTTAATTACAAGCTATAAAATAGCACTTTTTGAGTAGTAATCAACCAAGTCAAGGCCCACCCTTAGGCCCAAAATTTCATCAAGTCTCCACAAGACCAGTTAAATTGCTCGTGCATAAAAATTTTGGACGAATTATGCTTTGTGTATTTTTTTTTTTTTTAAGGTAATGATTGAGGTTGAAATCTTTCAGACTGCTGTAGCTACTAGCTAGCTAGTTGCTACCATGATTATGGATGACAATGGAACGGGTTAATTCAAGCACCCACCCCTAATGGGATGGTTTGAAAGTTAACTAAGCGGGGTTAGGAACGGGTTTATTTATTTATTTTTTTTCTAAAACCCTATACGAGTTTGAGTAGTATCTTGTCCCACTCCAATTATACATAAATTAATTTAATTTAATTTAATTTTTTTTATTTTAATATATAATAATAACAATAAACTACTTTGCAATAAAATAAATTATAAAAAAAAATTATAATATTTTAATTGTTTATAAAATATATTTATTTTAATGTAATAAAAAATTTTAAAGATAAACTTTAAAAAAAATTCAATTTTTTTTAAAAAAAAAAAAAAAAAAAGTTAAACTAGGCAAGGACCCAACCTATTTGATTTTTTTAATGGGACAGTATTGGGATAGGGTTCGTCCTGAACCTGTCCCGTTGCCATCCCTACTCATGATAACTTAAAATGCATCACTAGTTAACTTAGTAATTTTATTAATAAAATAAGACGAGAAAAATTATTTTACATAATAAAATATTTTTATTTAATATCATCAAAATAAAATATTAAATCAACCATTTCATTAAAGAGAATAAAATAGTAATTAAGCTAAAAAAATAAGTTTAAATGTTTCATCTAATTTCAAAAACAAAATTAATTTAATCTAAGACATTTCATCGCATTCCAAAAACAAAAACAAAATACCAATATCACCATCTTATATTGGATCAACCTTCTTTATCTTATATCATCTCTATTAGCTTTGAATTTCTTAACTGATAATGGATGAATTTTTATTTTTATAATAAAAAAAAAAGTCTAAGAACTCTCATCTACCCTATGCTTTGAGAAACTGAAAAAAAAAATGGAGTTGTTATTTAATTTCCTCCAATAAATCACATTTTTTTTTATTCTTCTTATAATTTTAAAAATAAACATTTCAAAATGGACAATTTATTAAATCAAAAAACTTTTAGCCTGTTTCAAATATATGTTAATTAGAGTATAATATTTATAACTATAATGAAAAACATTTCATTTCTAACTAGACATGCATCTAATGTACTAACAAAACACATAATTCTTATTTGTAAATGAACCAAAAAGGCATGATTGACAAATGTGATATTAATGAAAATATTTTTTGAAAGCAAAAACCTAATGCTCTCAATACAACATCATGTATGACAAGTTGTTAGCCAAAATGGCATAATAAATGCCAGTTAAAAAATAAATAAAATAATTAAAAAAAACCTAATGTCACTAGTGATCCTAGTGGTCAAAGTGAGGACCACTAGGACCCATAGAAGTACTAGCTCCCTCATAATCGAATTTTGAAGTTGATTCAACATCCCACTACCGAGAATCAACCAAACTCCAGTATCCTATATAAAAAACAACAAGAAACTATGTGTACGAGTTTGTGACCTACTATCCATTGTCTTCACTCTTCCCATTAATTGGTGTCCATAGTCTAACAAGATGAAAGCTATCGGCCTTTCAAGACTACCTCTACCATCTTTGAGTTACATATCCTCCTATTGTGTGTTCAACTGACATGTCTTAGACCTCAAAGTGCTTATGTCAAGTTTCTTAAGGAACTATTATGGTCATGATTTCCATGAACACAACTCCTTAGGATCAGCCAAAGGGGCATTCTATCTCAATATCATGTGATATCATGGTGCCTCTATTGAGAATGCCTATTACTATCGACTTCTATCAATAGTGACCCAATCCAAAGGGAATATATGATCAGCTTACGACCTTACCCATAGGTCAAAACCACTTGTTACTTTAACATAAGCTTAATATTCTCTCAAGGTTGAAAGACAACACAATGAAACAACTTGGTGAGGTCATGACTACTTCATAGTCTTAAGTCATGACTTACCGTATGTCATATCCAATGTGTTACTATGCACACTAGTGCATTCACCACTAAGACCAACCATCCCTCCAATTAGGATGTGGTTCACTACAACCTCTAATAGGTTGCCTAAACCCACAAACTGGTCATGAACAAGTCATGTATTTATAAGGAAGCCATGACTTGGATCTTCCATGCAACTCCTAATGCACCCAAGTTACATACAATGCAAAAGATGTAGGCAAGAATGCTCATAAACCATAATGTATGGAATAAGGATAGATAAAAGTGAAACTGAAATATCTTTAAATAATGAATTCCAAATTTTGTTACATCATGTCATGCTTTTAGGGCTCTATCTTAATAGTGTTAACCCGTGGGGTTTTTACCGATAGTGGGAAAACACCACCTTGTAATTTTTTGGTTGATTGGATTTGTAGAGAAGCCTCAAAGTAAACAATTTTTCATGTAGTTTTGTAAATGTGGTCGTAGTTTCATAGGCTTGCAAACCTTGAATAAGTTATTTGTATTCATCATTGAGACCATCAGGAATTTTCTTAGTGAAATCTTCATCATCCCTTTACACTCCAAGAATAGCAAGTTCATCAGCACTAGACTTAACATGCTAAAGAAATTCAGCAACACTTTGAGAACCCTTAGTAGGGTTTTTGAAATGACTTTTTGCTTGTTTAATGCGTGGCCCATGCCTCATGAGAGGTGGTGGCCCTAGCAATAAGCGATATAATAGTAAAAGAGAGAAAACCAAGGATAGCATTGAGAACTAACTGATCTTTGATGAATCTAGATTAGGAATGTTAGGTTTGATGAGGTGACACCATTGGCAATGATGGTAGTAGGTAGTGTGGACCCGCATTTTTCACGTGCGTCCCCACTCGATCGGCGAGACTCGCTTTTTAATTGTGAAAAATAATTTTTGGAAAAGTTGGAGTCGTCACTTATTTTATTTTTATTTTAAAGGGAAAATAAAACAAGAAAGAAAAACCCTAAAATGTGACTCCATAATTTTTGGAAAAAAGGCATGTCTTTGAAAAACCCAAGTCTAGGTCTGAGGATCAGGTTACTTATTGGGAAGGTACCTCTAGGAGGTAGCACCCCTCTAAGCCCTCTAAAGGTCTCTACTGACAAAATTAAGGGAAGTATGGCAATTAATCAGTTAATTATAGATACCTAAATAAGCTAGGTGATTTTAGAGAGTGACATGCCAAACACAATCAAATTGCAATAAAGGAGAGTTAGGGTGCGTACCTGAACCGCTCTTCAAGCGCTATCATAAAACATAAAAGTTAGTGTAGAAATGTAGCACACAACATTTGTTTTATTCAAGCAAATCAGGCATATATCAAGACATCCAAGAATCACGTCAAATATGGATATGGTCATCAATGGCATACAAGTCCATAGAGTTCTTAGAAAATAGATGAGAAGAAGTGTACCTGGATAGCAAGCTAAAGCGCCTTTATGGGAAGCAATGTTAGCCCAATAACAAATATAAAACAAATTCAAGCATATCTCCAAGAGGAATCAAAATCAATTAAATACCAAACAATCATCTTTAAAATCAATATTAGTGAAGATATCAAGAATGTAGGACCCCCCACCAAAGTCCATATTACTTTTGCACGAATTGATTCAATGAATTCCATTGTTTGGAATCATGAAGTTTGTTCATGCTTGTCAAAAATCGAGAAAATCATAAAATAGTTGAAGATGATGAAAATGCATGCCGGAAGGGAAAATGGCAGCAAATAGTATGTTAAAATTTGGATTTTATGCCTAGAGACTTCTCGGGAATTTTAAATAGAACTAGAGTTATTTTTGACGGGAAAAGATTTTGAAATCCAGATTTAAAATGTGTAAGATAACAAAAAGAATAAGGAGAAACATTAGGAGGAGTATGATGTGTGGCAAAGTGACCACTATATGAGTGAGGTCTGGAGCTGCACTTGAGACTAAATGGTTGAAACAGATTGCATAGGGAGGATTCTGTAGACCACTGGTTGTCTAGAAAGAAACTGAATGTGTTCGTTTCTGAGCCCATGTTCACTGGATTTTAGGGTGCCACCTCATTTAAAAAAAAAGGGCTTCAATACAACTCTAGTTTCTCAGGATCACAATCTGAATTATCAACAGAAGCTTCTGGTGAAGACATAATGCTCAATTTCAGATTAAATTTCCTGTTCTATAACTCGTTTTCTCTGAATTTTCCTTTAATGGCTCTGCTTTCTGATCATATAAGTTTCCCGTCTGGTTCCTTGTTTGAGACTCTGTTGAACCCGGAATAATGCTTCTAGGTCTAGCTGAGGGGACCTACACCCCTTTTCATGGAACCTGAGGCATGCGTTAATTCGAAACTCTATTACTTTGCCTTCCATTGCTTTAAGTCTTTTAGCCATCTCAGCCACAAATCTGGAGATTCATTTGTCTTTCTTTAATATTCAAGCCAAATGTCAATTCAGTCCGCTTAAACCCTGATTTGAACGATTCTGAACCCTCTTTTTGCGCTCTTGATGTCTTTCACTCCAACTACAACGGCAAACCACCCTTCAAAAAAAGAAATCTGGACCAAATCCTAAACTTTTTAATTCACAACCTCCTGAGCCTGACTGAGAGTCAACACAATTGAATCACCTTGGATAAGAGTGCTTCTAAAAATCCTCCGGAATATAGACACAAGTGCAGCATTCACTAATAATGACCATGGCATGTCACAAAGGAATGCTTCTTTCTCATAATCATCAACGCAAATTGACTCTTAATGGGCCCCATTGCCTGCATCACATCAAAGACTGGACAGATAGGGAGATTCACAATTTCGATAGCTATCTTTGCATTATTTGGGCAGGGCAATCATGTTATGGATATATAGCTCGAAGGTGACTTGCGTTTTGTTCTGTATCATCAGTAGCAGCCTCAAACCCGCCATAGGTTTGAGTGGTATTAAAAGACTCAACATGATCAACTGTAGGTGATCGAGCAGCCAATTCATCATTGAGCAGACCAATAAAAGCTTGGATATCGTTGCCGAGTGGCCTAAAATCATTAGATAAGTCATTAAAGTCATTAAGTATATTACTGATCTCCATGAAAACCCTCCCCCTTGCTTCTGTAGAGCGAACACAAGCTGCCACTAAAATTGGTTAGCCCGGATTGCTAATTTATGCATCCAATCACACTGTCTTCAGTTTCAAAATCATTCTTTAATTGCAGATTTTGCTTCCTTTTCGGGCTTAGAACTCATCAGTTGTAAGTCAGCAATATGAAATTGGATCTGGGAGCAAACCGTCACACAAACCTGGTTTTCCTTCCCAAACCAGTGGAGCTGCTCTTTCGACCTTTCTGTTTTTGGGATGCCATGCCTAACTGCCAGGAACAATAGTTGGAGGTTAGTAATTGACACTGAGCTTGGATCCCATTACACACTAGTCGGCAAACTGAATAGTGCGCTAAGCCTTGATAGTGGCCGCAGTTGCATTCACATTCTTAGGAACAACATCACTTCAGTATATCAGGCAACAAGACATGTGCTTGCCAGTGCTTGCAAATTATTTTGTGAAGTAGCAACTGGACTCCTAAGAAGAAAATTGCTTCTGTCCAAACCATTCCCCTGTTGCTTATTATGTAAAACATCATTAACCAAATTCTGACCAGCATGCCGGTTTTCTGGAAATGCAACATCATCCCAAGGTTGTTCAAAATTCGATCTCCAGATGAGACAAGTCAAACTTCTTGTACAGACTGTGCGTGGTCAAACTGGGCTTCAAGAAGTCAGCGGTTGTTGAGATTCCTTCAGGCCAATCCCTCCAACTATGATATTTTGGGATTTTAATTAGAAGCATCATAAAAACATCACCATGCATAGAATGCGTTTCCGTCATCTGCTGAATCTTCACTCCCACTATTTTCAATCAGTGAGTCTACTGAAATAGAGCATTTGTGTAGATTGTCATCCTCATACTCCTCCCAAAGAGCCATGATGATGGCTTGAACCTAATTAGCAGCATGTGCAGCGGCAAATAGACTGGACAGAGCTACCGCCATTCACGTCGAAGTTATCCTCCATCAAGGGTCCAGTCTGACCTGTCCCATTTTGAGCCATACGTATGCATTGGACTAGTGATGAAGTAATTTTCTATGGCTTTTGTCCTCATGAGCAAATGTTTGGATACTGGCAGGAATTCCCTCAAGTTCTGGAACAAAAGCAACTACAGGGAAACGGGTACCTTGGAAAGCTTTTTGAAATCTGGGCGAATCCGTGTATGAACTGTCCAAGTATTCTCTATTCATGCGGTGTTGTACAAAGAAGGTGTGCACATCTATCATTGTAGTCAGTTTTCGAAACATTACTGCTACTTGCATCGTTGTTAGAGTCGTGGAATGACAGCAGATTCACAAACTTCAATGTGTTCTCCTTCATCTAACCATGATAAAGAAGGAGCCTTAAATCAGCCACAAACATCCTATATTCTGCAAAAATGTGGTGAGATTCTGGGGCGTTGATATTCATCAATTATGACAGCTTCCCATTTTGATTTTCATATTTCCATTCACTCCATCTTTGACATTGAAAATTGGGTATGTAATCTTTACAAGGGTAGTAGGTGACACATTGGCAAAATGGTCATAGTCAAGAAGGTGAGCTGCCACTTCTCTAAAACCTGTCCCCTCAACCCTCACTGAACGTTTCAGGCCTGATTGCCCAAAGGTTTTCCCCACCCAACTCTTTGGGTCATTTGGGAAAAAGGCTCCTCATCTGTTGGCTTCACAATGGTAGCATTCTCACCATTACAGTTTCTAAAATAGTATGAACTTCCAAACCCACTACAAACAGGAATTAGATCAATACCATTCTCTATTGCCTTCGCAATGTTCTTCACCAGTAACTTTGTTGGGGTGAAGGAATTCGAGCACCCCGATATCTCAATTGGACCACTCTTTCATCATCATTACTGACAATAGAGTTTGCATTAAGGCTAAATCTTCTACTCGAATCTGTTCCAATTCTGAGTTGTTGGGTTCAATTATTTCAGCCTACAGAGTCAGCCCAACTTCTTCAAGTTCTGGATTAATCTGTGAAGCCTTTTCGATTGTAAATCTCGAAAGCATCATGCGTAATCTACATTTCTGGAAGCTCTTGGGAATAATTTCTTCACTGAGCCTTTGCTGTTTCTTCTTCACTGATTTCAAAGTGATTCAATTTGAGGAGTCAGCTTAGCATGCTACATTGCCACTTCTCGGATAGGTGCTCCGCTTATTTCAATAGCAAGAATGTTTCTCAAACATTTTGGAAAGTCATAAAGAGATTTCTCATTAATCAACTCACTGTCCTCCATCAAAGTCATCGCATATGCAGCAACATGACTACCAAAGATACACTTACGGTGAACATCGGCTTCAATCCTCATGAATTATCATCGCTCTTTTAGCATAATCAGTGGGCCTTGAGATGAACTGCAGAAAAT
This sequence comes from Vitis riparia, assembly GCF_004353265.1. Lineage (NCBI taxonomy): Eukaryota > Viridiplantae > Streptophyta > Magnoliopsida > Vitales > Vitaceae > Vitis > Vitis riparia. The sequence continues at coordinate 15,691,966 of NC_048439.1, forward strand.
AAAGATCATCTGGCTGTTTTTCAGATTGATCAGCAATATCTTCTTGAAGCAAATCTCTGGAACACTTGATCCAAGAATCTGTATGTGGCCATGGAAGATCAGACCAGCGAGTTGAGGCTTTCGATTTTATTTTATTTTTTTATATGAGATCAAAACTCTTCACAGAACCTGCACAGCCAGCTCTTTATAGTAGATCCGGAGAAAGAACTGGAACTGGTAAGAGTTCTGCCTTTAGGCACTCAAAGAGGGGATCAATGAAGTCCAGACCTGGAATGTAGTCCTTTGTAAGTCCTCTGGCTTGCCATTACCCTTTCTTCATTAATTCAGGTATAGAGTGTTTTATTTTGGATGACTTTGTGAGTCTCTCAGTGCTTCAAATAGCCATTAAGGGAAACAATATTCGAGGAATTTCACTCCTGGGAATACATCCAATCTTTTGAAATCCCCACCCCGCCAATCTGATTACAATGAAAACATCCTCAAAAAAATATGGGAAATCTTGGTAAAGGATTGTCACTTGTTGTCTAACTCTGATCAAAAGTTTTCTCCGAAGCATGACCCTCATCCACAAACATGCTAATTAAGTTCTGATTAAACGACATGCATCCAGATTCTGTTTTGAACTCTGCCATCAATCTTTAACAGTTTTCTTTGTGGTCTGTTATAATGCAGTCAAATCTCCCAATCTGATAGTTCTTTACGAAAATATTGTGCAACTTTATACAGCCAATAATCTAACAGAATCTTGGTCATCCTATGTCAGATCCTCAAATGATGTCAGCCTTTGAATGAGCAGCTTCAACAGTAGCAGCAAACTTTCCCAGATTTGATGCAGCAGATCTCCATTATGTGAAGTTGAACCAGCTGAGTCACTTCAGCCTTCACGGAAAGAACTGTTGGGAACTTTGAGGTCAACATTCTGATGCTTCTTCCGGTATTGCCTCAAACTCCCGGAAGTGAGTAACTCTATAATCAAGTTAATAGTCTTGTTCGTATCATCAACCCAAGAGTTATAGAACTTGATGGTGTTATCGTGTTTCAGTGACATCAGCAGATGAACCTCTGAATATAATCTTTCCAGCTGTCGAGGGGACTGCAATAAATCCTCAACTTCCACTTGAATAATTCACCTTTAAGAAAAGAGCGGCAAGTTTGCCGCCCTAATCCAGCATCTGGGTGAGTTATATTGTGTTTGTTGGATGATCAAAGCTCTGCCACAGGCGGGTGGAATCATGACCTGCAAGCTCAAAGTTTCCAGTGTCCAGCATGGCTGCATAGGTGGCTCCAGTAGTGTTTAGATAGGCTTTTGATCAAATATAAACGGACCATGTAAACCTTCATAAATCTCTGAGAATGAACAAAGAAAATTGATCCTAGATATGAACTTTAAGATTCACATCAAAGGCTTTGCAGCAGCTAGTGGAGTCTGAGGATGTCTTAAATCCACGTCATATGGAATTGGTGCAGGGAGTGGTCTATGAGTATTAGGAGGTGACATTCCGAGATTTGTATCAACCAACAACCTTGTAGAGAGCGTAGAGGTTGCTCGATGATTAGATGATGAGAATTCATGTTCTTCTGATGCTCGTAGGCCGAAACATCATGCTGGTATGCCACTGAATGGTAATGTCTTCTTGGCAGCCCCAAATTTTCTTCCTGGCTTCCCTTTGAAAATTGAAGGGAACGAGCCATCTTCAAATTTTCCTTCGAATGAGCATCAAGCACAATTGTGTAAGCGATAACATCAGGTTTAATTACTCTCTCCTTCATATCACTGAAAATATCACGGGCTTTTCACAAGCAATTCACCCTGCAATAACCATTTATCATCATTGTGTAGGTGATGATATCAGGAGTTATTCTTCTCTCAACCAACATATCAAACACCAATTGAGCCCTTTTCATATCTCTATCCCGACAAGAGGCACCTATGAGTTTACCATATCAATGAAGACGACCTCTGCTCCTTTTAATTTTATTTCACTACAGAACCCACGAATGACTACTGCATAAGCAAAGGCATCAATTGGCCACTTTGCTGCTCTTAATGCTCGGAGGGCTTCATAATCCAAATCCGACCTCTTAAGGGAACAAAACCTTTCAATATATGTACTGCACATGATGGCAGTAGGGTTCACTCCAACTTCTTCCATCCCCCTAAACGCATCAACAGCTTCTTCAAAATTACCCTTCCTACAAAGTGCCTTTATGAAAAGATCATAAGTATAATCGATTGGGTTCAAGCCCAACCTCTTCAAATGCCGATAAATTGCCACCGCCATATCAATCTTCCCATGTTCAATCAAACGATTCATCAAAAAATTGCAAGACACTATATGAGGAACAAACCCTTGTCTTTTTGTTTGAAACAGAGCATCAATGGCTTCATCAAACATACCAGCCCTAACATAAGCCTTAACCAACATATCAAGCACCAGAATCAACGCACTCGAATGCTCATCCTCAACTTTTGCCCTTATATGCAGCCTCCGTAGAACTAATTAGAATTGCTACTGAAGGGAAACGGCCCAGATTATTTTTCAGATTCTGACACATCCTCTGTGAGAGCTCTTAATGCAGGAAAAGAGTATCCTTTTTTTTTTATTTTCAGTTTTTAATTCCAAAACAGAGACCAAATCTTGAAGACCGGGAATGGAGCTTGTTGAGGTGTGGGCCAAAATAGAAGAAAACAACAAAAGAGCCATACAGAAAGAAGTAGAAAATAGCCGACAAAAGCCACAATTTCACATTTCAATCCATTGGCTTAGAACAGGGGAGTGATTCAAAATAGGATTTCTATCATCAGATTCAAGAACACGCCCAAATGTATATTATTCTCATATGAAATCAATGACATTGAAAAGAACGAAAGTCCAAAACAATAAGAAATCAGAGAAAACAAACAAACAGCCAACTAAATCTCAATAGATCTAATTGTGGTCCCTAGCGTCCACACTAATCAACAAAGATTGAAAAAATGGTGAAATGGAGAAATCGAACATGAATAAGAATTCCGAGAATAACCAGGAACGTACCTGGAAGAACCTTGGCTGCAATTGCTCTCTTCTCTACTTCCTTTGTGCTTCTCCACGAAAAATTTTCAGAATTTCTTTTTCTTCTCTTGAATTTCTTTTCTCTCATATATATATCACCCCCCAAAGGCCTAAATCTGTTCCTAAAAAGGAAAATTCTCCTATCTCCTTTCTTCTCTTGTTCCTTTTTCCTTTTTCTTTTTTTAAATCTTCCAATTCAAATTCCCCTCCAAAACCTTCCAAGGAGAGTCCCACCTTCCTTAAACTCCAATGGTAATTTTCCTTGCAAAAACATGAAATTTTTGAAGTTAAATAATTGAATGAATAGATAAGTAAGTAAATAAATTAGGAAACGGTAAAAATAAATAAATAATAAATAAATAAATAAGTTAAGGAAAATAATATAAAGAGGAAGATAACCAATAAAAAGTGAATGATAATCATAAAACTAAAACTAAAAAAAATTAAAATAAAATAAAATACAAAAATGGGCCCCACAAGCTATGCATCCACACAAGTCATACAAAAAGTGAGTCTAAAAGTGCCTAATAGGCCAAGTGTGCCTAAACGGGCCTATGACGAGACTAAGCGGACCTAGGGTGGTGCCTAATGGGCCAAGTGTATCTAAAACTATTATAAAAATGAATGAAAAGTCTAATTCTAAATTAGGGCTGCCAAAGGTCATAATAAGGGATTATTTAGGATCAAATAATCCCTCAGCCAAAGTCTCCAAGGTGACTCAGAAAAAGGTAAGTGGTGAGTAGTACTGGGCCACCAAGGAACTACTGTGGAGCACTGAAAATGAACTTAAAGACATGTGTTAAAGGGACAAAATTGAGGGTCTACAGGTAGGTAAGGCTTGGTGTCATTAATATAACCAAATAGATCATTGCCAATGAAGAGAGATTGGAATTATAGTATCCATGTGAAATCATGGATGTGAGTTTGAGGAAAAGTTGAGCAGTGACATTAATGGTGATTAGAGTTGAGTGTGTTGTGTTGGTATTTTGGATCATGGCAGTAATGATTTCATTTTAAGCCATGGATGTTGAGGCTATGGTTTAGGATTCAGAGGCTCTAATATCACATATCATATGGAGAAAGAATGAAATATAGAAAATATGGTATAGCCTTATTATTGATGATTGATAAATATTTAAATAAAGAACAAGTTTATCTCCTACTCTAATTCAAACTTTATCTTCTATTTTAATTCAAACACAAGTCTATTTCTTACTCTAATTCAAACTAATAATAAATAAACTTTAATATTTAAATTAAGGATAAATATTAGCTTTTACTAACACTTTTACTTAAAGTTTCAATTTTCCTTATATTTCAGTTCACATAAATACTACATTTTCCTTAAGATTCCTTTTGGATGAAATCTCAAATTTCTTTTCTTTTTTTTTTTTTTTTTTTTTTTTTTTTTTTTTTTTTTTAAGTTTGTAAACTTAGATTTGAAATCTTTAATTTTTTTTTTAAACATTTTACTCTTTTATTGATATCACTATGAAAATTAATTCTAGTTTGAGATGGGTGTAAAGATATGGATAACATTAAATTCAATTAAAAGTTTAGTATACCTCTTTGAATATCAACTAGTTTTTAGATAAGATGGAAAAAAAATGGTTAGTGCTCTCTTGGATCCAAATTTTTTTTTTTTTCTAAGATAGGGATTTGATCATTCTCTAAGGGATTAGCTTTAAATGTATAGGATTAGTTTCAAATTTCTACTTATCACTAGTGTACATAAATATTTTATCTCTTTCATTGCTTGCTATGTCTTACCCCTCTTCAATTTATTTTCTAACTTGACCTCTATAGCAAAAAAAAGTGGTAACCTTGTGAAAGATCAGGAATTTAACTACGAGAATTATAAGGTAATTATTCTAATTGTTAGAAGGCTAAAACATCTTCCCTATCATCCAAATACATAAGATAAAGTTGTCAATGAAATGAATATAGTATTTTATACCATTTAAAGAAAGCACGAGTGACCATCCTCTAAGGGTTTAGTTGTCATAGATGTAGAATTGTTAAAAGAAAGCTTATGTGCCTTTCCAAGTTGATAGGATAAGCCAAAAAAAGATTTGTCTTTGTTGCCATGAATTGTAACTTTACCAATACTAACAAAAAAGTCAAAAAAGGGTGATGAGAACAACCAATGTCTATGATACATTATAATCGATTCCTACTCTTATACAAAGAATTTAAATACTATAAAATATCAAAATTCATTATCTATATAAAAAATTATAGTTAGACAAGTAAGAAAAAGAAAAAAGAATTCTGTAATTTGAGTAAACTTAAATTAAACCTAATGTGAATAACCAATTTGTACGAGACATTGGAATCAATTCCAATTCTTATACAAAGCATTTAAATAATATAAAATTTCATAATTCTTTATCTATCTCAAAAAATATAGTTAGAAAAGTAAAAAAAAAAAAAAAAATTATTTAATTGAGAAATTTGAATTTTTCAAGCATATTATAACCCAATGCATAGTTGTTAAACATATAATTCAATATTTGGATTTGGACTTTACATTGAGCCCTTGTGCTAGCCTAATAATAGTGAAATTATCATTTTAGATCATGTGTCAATCATTCACTTTATTTTAGGCTATATATACTTGTTTGAGCCTAAAAGCGAACAGATTTCTAGCTCAATCAGAATAGACCCAAGTAGAAGAGAACCCAAGTAACTAAACCAAATTGAACAAACTTAGGCCTTTTTTTTCTCCAAAATTTATTCACTTAATTTGGTGTATGGGTGGAAAAGGTAAGACAACTAGAACTTGTACAAAAAAAAAAAAAAAAGGGGTTTGGGCTAATCATAAATAGATTTGGGTCAAAATTTTATTAAACGAGTTAAACATACTTAAATAATGGGCTATGTTTTGGTCAACCCACCGACGGCATACTTGTAGCCCATAAGCAACCCTAATTTAGATGTATATATATATAATACTTTTACTTTCGCCCTGAGTTTTTTTTCCTTAGCTCTAACCTTCTCAATTGTCGCATCTAACATTTCTCACCTTCTCAACCCTCAATTCATCTTACCTTAGTTTATCAATCTCTTCCTTTGATGTAACACCGTGGAGATGGTAAGTGTTTCAACCTTAAGGTTGTAAATGATTTAGGTGGTAATCTTCTTAAGGTTCTTTCTTTTGATGTTAACCTTTGTTGAAATTTATAAGAATATAATTCTTTTTTCTTAGGGCTATCGTGCCTTTATAGATTTCATGGATTATTTTCAATTAGGTTTTGGTAAAGAATACTTTTGTGCCCTATTGAGTTCGTGACAAAAGGTTAGAAGTAATAAAAAATGTGAGTTTAAAAAGATTATTATTGTTTGCAAAGCATAATATATAAAATCTGAAATGAAACTTTTCTTTTTCTATTAGTTCCACATTTTTTTTAAAAACAAGAGTAGTTCTTGGAAAATAGGAAATGTCACTATTTTATATCATTAGCTATGCTTGGGCTAAGAATTTAGTCAATTTGTATCACCATTGTTGGGGATGGATCTAATAATTTTAAGAGATTTGATGTTCTTTGGTGTGTGGTCAGTTGACCTCTAATCCTTATCTCAATTAAGCAATTAAGCATATCTTTATCATGTTCTTTTTCCTTTACTAACATTTATATTATAAATTGAATATTATTGTGATTGTTACTTTAATAAAATTAGTCTATGCAAGCACTTTGTTATCAACATTGAATCACCTATTTTTGTTGCTAATTTGTGTTTTTTTTTTTTTTTTTTTTTTTTAGATTGAATATTGTTTGAAAGGTTATAGAATATGAGAGACAAATTGGTAGGAAAGTTCCCATTGATAGAGACATCCATCTCATTACCAAGTAGAATTGTCAAAATGGTCTACTTAGTTAAACACATTTATATGTATCATGAGTTGTAATTTTATTAAGAATAATACAAGCTAAATTATTTTTAATTTAAGACAGAAATCACTTGAGTTTAGATATTAAGTAGTATTTGGTGAAGTGATAAATAGGTATAGGAGAATTTTTTATACTCAATTATGAACAAATATTTATAAAAAATGTTCAAAATAAAACAAAAAGAAAAGCCTTTGAAAAAAGAAAAAAGGTTTGCAAGTTTGTATTCTTGTTTAATTGAGAGTAAAGCAATTTATCCTTTTCAATTGACAATTAGGCTTTGCCTTGTTTAGACTTTGAAAGATTGGAGATATTCATGAGTTTATATCCTTAATTATGTGCCTATGCCTCCCCCACCTTTGTTGCTCCACCTATATCATTTTATTTTCTATGTACAAAAAGAAAGTACTTATATACAAATCAAATTAAAATTATTGTACAAAAATCTATTTTTTTCCACAACTTGTTAGGTTATGGATCTTATTAATTATTTAGTAATAAAATTTAGGAGAGATGAAAGTAAATGGAATCATGAGCTCTAGTTTAATGTAAGAAAAATCTCTTAGACTAAAAGAAATCTTTTCATCTTGCCTTAGGTAAGTGCAAATATAAGTATCACATATTACTATTGTAGTAATAAATGTTCAAAACTTCATCATTAACATAAGTTCTCTTTTCATCTTGGACATTACTTTCTTTATTGCTCAAGTTTAATTAGGGTTTCTATTTCTCTAATCATCCTAAGCTTTTGGTCACTATCAAGGGAGTAAAAGGGAATCACTTTGTCTATAGGAGAAATAATTACCATATATATATTTACTTTTTATTGCATATAAAAAAATGGTAATTAACAAAGGACAATTGCCACAATAGTAGTTACTACTAATCACTCAACACTGATATAGCATAAGAATAAATAAAAAGAAATTCATAGGTAGTTTTAGTTAATGTTGCTATTGAATAAAAAAAAGTTCTTTAAGGTATGAAGATTAAGGAAAGGTTAGATCTAAGTTGTAAAATGGAAGAACATTTAATGAGTCTTTGTATACATTAGAAAATTAAAGTTTCTTTGAATAATAGGAGCCATAAGTTTTTTTTTTTTTTTTTTTTTTTGTTCTTTTAATACTCATCATTAGAGGCTAAATTGTTTTTCTTACTAGCTTAGAAATCAGGTTATGGTTTCCTTTTTAGGCTTTTAATAACCCAATTTATAATATTTTTATACTTTAGTTTTTTATTTGATGGTTTGTTTTGCTGAGAGTAAAGAATAAGATAAAAGAATCTATCGATATTTAAGAATTTTTTTCTTTGCTCATGACATTCATATCAGTCTCAATAATAGTTTAAATTTGGTTGTTACCATTTGTAATCATATGGTGTTGATAATTCTGGCTATTGATAAGAATTTTTGTTATTAGAAAATTTACTAGAAATTAAAGTACTCATTATTATTGTGATCAATCTTTAGACAATTCTACAATTCTTTCCATTCATTCATTGACAATATATAAATCAAGAGTTCTATGTAAGAATTTTACTACTTCAAAACTTGAACTAGGAATCATGCAATGCTACACTATGTATGTTTGAATTGTTGCCATGAAGTTGATAATAGTTTAACTTCTCTCTTATTTACCCAGATTATGTTTCTTTCAAAAATTTTAAGCATGTGTGAATGTGTGTGAATATTTTATGCTCATAATTAAGCTTAACATTTTCTTCTTTTAATTTCTACAAAATGATAAAGATTCCTTACTATTATTAAATTTATATCATATATTAAATTTTGATTTTTTATTTTATTTTATTTTTTTGTTCTTAATGTAGGATTATCTCTGAAGGTTGTAAGTACAATGGCATGAGTGGAGTTGGAATCGGTATGTGTTTGAAAATTTGGGTTTCATTAATATTTAGTTATTTATATGTATTTGATGATTTTTTGTAGTGGTCTTAAGTTATACACCTAGCTTGTGAAACTAAACTATTAAATCATCTAAAGATCTTTTTATTTCGTTTTGTTTAAATTTTTATATTTTTTTGACAAAATAATATTTTTTTTATAGTTTATCTTATTCGTGATGAAATAAATTGATATTTGTTAATAATTTCAAGTGTTACATGTAGTGTTTTGGATTCTATAGAAAATGATTGCATATGCATGCTATTATATTAGCTTTGGTTTAAGTAATTTTGCACTTGACATGTTTGACAATATTAGCTATGGAACCATTCAACATGACATGAATCCATCACTACAACTTGGATTTATTAATTCCTAATAACTATCCCAACAATCATGTAATTAATGACATGTGTTCTCATTATTTTTTAAAAGCTTAAATTTTTTTTTCTAAGAGTAGATTTACATTTAAAGGGAAAGTACCATTTTAAGAACTCCATTTAATTCTCAAGGCATATTCTAATAAAATAAGGCTTGAGACACATTGAGCCACAATCTTTCCTTGTCTTTCATTGCTAAAGGAAAACATTTTAGGTGATTGATGACATATATACCAATTTAGCTCTTACAATCTTCCACATACTTGTTCAAATTCCTCAAGGTATTTATGACAATTTTACCTTCTATAACTTAGAATTGTAAGACAAGTTGGATCATATTTGGATAAAGGAGGAAGGGCTTGTCATTGTAAGCTATTATGGTGCAAAAGGGTGCATTAGCCATGGGTGGTTTTAAATAGTCTCTAAAGTGTTCAAATTTGGGGTGGGTGGTTCCCCTTATTCTCTTTGTGGTACTGCCACTTTGACCATTTTCAATGGATTAGTAAGGGTTTGCATGGATACAACCGAAGGTCCAATATAATCCCTACCGTAGTTGGGCCTATTGAAATTTATCCCATACAAGTTATTTCTCAACAAGCAAAAATAAAAATCTAACCTTAAAAAATAAGAAACCTGAACAAATGTAAGAAAATGGATTTTAGGGGCGAAAGGATGATTATGTGAATAAAAATTAATAAAGGAGTGGAAAGAATTTATTAGTTTGTCATGAATATCACAACCACACAAACTTCTAGATAAATAATTTTTTTCTTGAAATTTTGTCAATAAACATTTTAATTTCCAAATTTTGCAAACCATGATGTCCCCAAATATAAAGAGTGAATTGACTAATGAATAACCCAACCTCTATTTTTTCATTTTTTTTAAAAAAAAGTTACCTTCTTATTGAAGTCATATCAAACTAAAATATTAATCTAAAAAGTTTCTTCTTAGTATATCCAAGTTACAAGCAACGGGTTTGGGTTGAAGATTCAAAAGGTGTAGGTGAGGTTCTAAGGACTGCTTTAATTAATAAATCTTTGCTTTGGTGAATTGCTAAGCATCCTTTATCTTATTTATGTTGAATTTTCCTTGCTGGAATTGTTATATATGATGAAAAAATTCCTTTTTTTTTTCCTTCTTTTATGAAAATATATATATATGATAAGAAGACGGGAAGGAAGAGCATAAATAAGAACTAAAATAGAATATACATGAATAAAATAGAAGAAGAAAGATATAATAAAAAGAGAAAGCAAAGTACCTATGTTCTAAACTAAACTTCAATAAATATCATCTTAGTTTTATGCTCAACATTGGTTTATTAATATTTATAATAAAATGATGAATAAAGTTCCCAGTACGTCTAGAATTTCATATATATTTTTTTGTAACGAAATATTAGAGCTTTTATATATGTTAATGAAATGAATATAGATATAAAAATATCTCTATATCAAGCTTGAGGATCATGTGGATCATGTATTAGGTTAGTGTTGATATTTTAGGAACATAAAAAAGATAAAAGAATTTATACTTTTTTCAACATCATTAAAATAATATATATATAGATATAATTTTCTTGTAATATATATGAAGTATCTTTTGATGGACTCATTACAATTTATTTCCTTGTTACTTTTACTTCATTATATGCTAAAGAAACATTCTACATTTCCAAAGGAGGGTAACTATAAGTTATAACTTTTTCTTTGTTCAATTTATATATTTGCTATAAATTTGATAAAAAGTAGGTCAAAAACAATGTTGAAAATGCACTGTAACCTTTCTTTTTTGGTTTTTCTTTTAAGTGATATTGACATTCACAACAGGGACATGTTGGTTTTATCAATATTCTAATTTGAGAAGATAAATCCTCTTAGTTTTTTAATGTCATCTCTTTAGAGAGACGGGCCTACATAAGTTGGTTTCTATGGAACATGATTTGTTATAAGATGTGAAGTGAGGGATTATGCTTGATAATTATAGTGATGGAGTGTTGTTAGAAACCCAATCATTGCATTGGATTTTTTTATTTTAGCAGTAGTTGTATTAGGGTATTATGCTAGATAATTATAGTGAAAGGGTTTGGTTAGAAAACCAATCATTGCATTTGATTTTTTATTTTATAAGCAATTGTATTTTTTTTTTATAGAAACTGCTCACTAGTTACATAAAGGATTGCATAATCTTTTCTATTTTTGTATCTTTGAGGTAATCATGATATTGTTTGAATTACAATTTTCCAATAATTCTATCATAGATATTAATCTTTTTTATTTCAGATGTCCAGGTCAATGCATCCCAATTTGAGGCCTATGATTGACACTAGAGTTCACTGGTGCTATGTGAATCATGTGTGTAACTAAAAGAGTTTTGAGCTAGTCGTCCTAAGATAGTTGAAAAAAATGTAATTTATAATTATAAAGCCTTTATGGTTTTTGAAGCATAATTAACATGGTCTATTTCCCTTTTTTTCTTCTCATTTTATTTAAATGTTACCTTCTTATTGAAGTTTTATCATAATAAAATATTAATCTAAAAATTTTCATCATAGTATATGAAAGTTACAACCAATGGGATCGGGTTTAAGATTCAAAAGGCTTAGATGAGGCCCTATGGACTACTTTGATTAGTGAGTCTTTGCTTTGGGAAATTGCCAAGGGTCCTTTATTTTATTTATTTTTGAATTTTCTTTGGTGGAATTGTTATATATGATGAAAAAAAATTCTTTTTCTTTCTTCTTTTATTAAATATGGAAAAAACAATTCAACCATGAGAGAAGACAAGAAAGAATAGCATAAATAAGAATTTAAACAATAAGAGCCATAAGATTTTTGTTTTTTCATTTTCTTTTAATGATCATATCTAGGGGCAAAACTTTTTCTTTTTTTAACTATTTTAAAATCAAGTCGTGATCTTATATTTAGCCCTTTTAATGACTCAATATATACCATATCCTAGGAAGAATATGATTGCAAAAGATAGGAAGGAACAATGTGAAGGAAGTGGATTTGTTCAAAGGTATTATGAAAGTGAACATCTAAATTGGAAAAGTAAAGCAAATAATTGAATGTTTTCATGATAGATAAAGGATTATTAGTAAAAAAAAAAGCAAACATTTTTTCTCTCTCTAGCATTTATGTCATACATTTTGTTTAAGTGCAACTTGATAATTTGTGAATTTTTTTTTTTATGTTAGTAATAGCTTGTATGTTTTAGAGTTGAAATTTTAGTGCATCTTGTGCACTTTTGGAATTTAATTTATTGATGATAATAGGATAATTTTAGTGTTCCCAAAGTTTCTATGCAATTTTATTTTTACTTTTTGGCACAATATTTTTGGTGTTTTCTCAATGACTTGTTATGAGGAATTAGATGTACTATTTGTTTAGTGTTTGTGGCAAAGTAATATTTGAATATATTGTTCATGGTTTATTATTGGGACATGTGTGATGTTTTTTGTATTTAGTTTTTTGATGTGATTGTTTGTTTTGTTGAGAGTAAAGAATAAGACAAATGAATTAATCAAAAGGTTTTCAATTTTAATATTGTTACTACATGGAACATTTGAAAAGTAAAACTTTTATTTTCCATTTACTTGGATGGTGATGCTTCAAATTTTAACTATTATTTCTAAGATGGGTGTCCATTTCTTCAACACTATTCTTTAAGATCCTAAATTTTGAATGCTAAGTAAAAATTATTCTTATAGTTGTTCAATTCTGATGTGATATGTTGACCAACTTTTATAGTCTGGTTGATTTTTCATTCATGTATGCATCTTGTTCCAACCATATAACCATTTGTTAGTTTTCAATATGAATGGTGATTTTTGGCTGACTTTTTGGTTTAACAAAATGAATCTCATTATACAATCATACCAACATTACCCAAAATTGACCTTTTGTTCTTTGTGAAAAGTTAAGGGCATGTTTGGAATAGTGTTTCTAAAACATTGTTGTAGTAAGGTTCATTGTAGTAAGATTGGTTCAAATTAAGTAGTAATAATATAATCTTCATTCCATCTTCAAAAATAACAAATTGGAAGGGCTAAGATCAAGTATGAGAAAAATGCATATTGAATTGTGAATTCTAAAGCACAAGCTAGTCCAAGGAAAAGGTTATGGTGGTGGTTTGTACATTGTTGTATGACCTTAAACTCATTTCTCTCTAGTGTTTCTTTTCTTAACCTAGTTTTATAGTTTTACTTTTTATTTATAAATGATTTCCAAATTAAAAACTATTTTATTTTGGAGCATGAATTCCTTGCCCCTATTATCATGTCTTCCATATTAAAGATAGTTATTAAGGCTAAGGATACATAGAGCTGAATGTAAAATAGAGTCAACATGCTTATAAAAGTAATTGTCATCTTTCTACTCCATTAGAGGAGAGAAAAAAAGTCTCATTGTGAATAATATACTAAAGAAACCCATTATAAAAGTACCAGTCTCTAAACTTCCACACATTCTACATTATAAGCAATAAGAGACATCAATTTAGTTGTTTTGACTCGAATGTGCATTATATGGGGTTTTATAAATATATGACTAGAAGACATAGAGGGGGATCATGTGCATATTGACACTAGTGTGAACTTGTTCTATTATATTAGTGTTTTATATTTAAACATAGGTGGATTAAGAGTTCTAGAAAATTATTTCAAGTCATTTAATCTGACATATAAAATTTAAATGTTGACAACAATTAAATCAATGTGTAGCCTAGGCAATTATCAAATGAAATTTGTAAAGTAGTTAAATATGGCTCTTATTACTAGTATATATAACCTCTTAAATTGTAAATGGTACAAGAATACATGACATTAAAGGTCCTTGTTCATGAACGAAACAAGTTATGTTGCTTTAACACCTTTAGTCATGCTAGTACTAAAGGAAGATTGACCACTATATCATATTTTGTAAGTTTCATGTGATTCCATGCTACTAGCTTTAAACTGTCAAATTCAAGTGAGAATTTAAAATTTTAATTCAACTTCTTGTAAACCATCTTGAAATTTAAACTTTCTTTGTTCTACTTCTCATTACATACTTAATCCTAATTCAAGCGTATCATACTTCCTCTTAATGATGATACAATTGTTTATTTTTTCTTCCTCCACTGTAGAAGTATAAAGAGTGTAATTTACTATACCTTGAGTTAACATGTTAGAACACTCAATTTCAAGAGGTTGCCAAGTTCCCTCTAGGTTTTATTCATGTATTATCCTAATATTGAAGCATTATAAAGAGTTTATATATCATTTTGATATTCTTTTCTTCTTAATTCTCATATCATGATTTTTTTTTAACCTTGTTTTTGGAATTTTTATTTTCTTTTAAAAAAATTCCAAATATTTTTTAGGAAACATAGAAATTTCATCAATATATGGTATAGACTGATTAATATCTTTGCACTCAAGTATTCATAATGTACCTCGAAATGTTTTGAAATGCCAGAAACTAGTTCTGGTAATAAAGAGTGGTTTGTTTAGTCTAAAAGAGACCAAATGATTCATCAAGCATTAATATCTCAACACTTGTACTCATTTCCATAACAAGATCTTTAGTGGTAACAATTTTTTCCATTGTTGTATTTTTACTATAAAACTTGAATTAAGAATTATGAATTGCTACACTATGCGTGTTTGAAATGCTGCCACAAAGTTGACAATAGTTTAATCTCTCTCTTATTTACCCAAATTATGTTTCTTTCAAGAGGTTGAGGATGTGTGGATGTGTGTGTGAGAATATTTTATGCTCATGATTAAGCTTAAATTTTTCTTTCGTTTTATTTCTTCAAAATGAATTTGTTATTACTAGTTTTAAATCCATATCATATATAAAATTTTCAACTTTCTCAAATAGGAAATTCACTTTTTTTTCTTAATGTTGGATTACTTCTTATAGTTGTAAGTACAATGGCATGAATGGAGTTGGAACATGTATGTGTTTTAATTTTTTTATTTTATTAATAATTTTTTACATATTTGATTTGATTTATATATATTTCATGATTTGTTGTAATGGTTATGGGAGATTAGTTTGTTAAACTAAACTATTAAATCATTAAGTATTCTTTTTATTTATTTTTGTTTGAGTATTATAAGTTGTTTCACAAAATATATATATATATATATATATATATATATATATATATATATATATATATATATTATAGTTTATATCTTCTTCTTGATTAAATAAATTGATATCTATAAAAAAAAAAACTAAATGTTTATATGTAGAGTTTTGAAATTTACAATAAATAATTAGTATGGTATAATATTAGCTTTGGTTTAAGTCTGAAATGTGATTAGAAAAAAATTATTTGAGGAAAGCCATGGATATTGCCCATATCAGAAAATTAATGCTTAGGCTACATAAAAGATTAAGTTAGTGGATCCTTATAGAATTAGGTTAGCCTCTTAAAATTATTTTGAAATTTGTTGGCTGCTCACTTGGTAATCAACTGTTTGCAGGGTGAATAAGAAGGGAACTTGCTACTCCTAAGAAGAAGTTTTGTAGATTTTAGCTAATTTGAGTTAGTTTATAGTAGTAAATCTTAATGCTAACTCAATTTTTAAACAATTGCACTTGTTACAAGATGTTGATAGATGTAAGTAGGAGAGAAAGACATATTCAAGGATGTTCCAATAAAGCTTTCAATCAACAGGTATGTGGAGTACTCTTAACATCTATATCATTATATTAATTACTATTATTAATGACTTTCAATAATTGGTTTTTGAATGTAGGTTTTTCATACCTAAGTGAAACAAATGCATCAGATTCCATGTGCTAGTTCTTTTGTATATAATACCTTGGTTGTTTTTTTTTTTTTTTTTTGTTTTCATGTTACATGGACTTATTAATTGTATAAATAGTAGGAAAATTTTAATTTATATCTCTTTCATATATTCTTATTAAAAAGGAAAAAATGATCCCTATTCTTTCTCTAATAGACAAATTATTAGAGAAAGATTCTCGTTTGGTGGAAAAAGATTTTATAATGATAATTTATGGTGTAGTAATTAACAAATCTAACAAAATATTTAATGTTATTGTGTTATAGTATCGGAGAGGTCCAAACATAAAAAAATATAATTTCCAAAGGTTGAGAGAAAGTAAAAGAAAATGTAGAAAACAGTGATTTGTGATTTTTATTGCATCGACAAGCATTACAAATAAAGTTAAAAAGATTTAGAAGATGATAATTCTAAATTGCAACTAGAGATTATTAGTGTCACTAAAATTGGTCCATGACTCATGAGAGGTGGTTGCCCTAGCAATAAACAGTATATTAGTTAAAGAGTGATAACTGAGAATGGCGCCATTAAGAATTAATTGATCTTGACATATCTAGAAAGAATATCGGGTTTAATGAGGTGACACCATCGGTAGTGATGGTGGCAAGTGGGTAAGATTGGGTGCCATCAATATAACTAAATAGATTACAGCCAATGAAGTTAATGATGATAAGAGTAGGGTGAGGTGTGTTGGTATTTTGGATGATCGTAGTAATGGTTTCATTGTTAGCTATGGATGTTGAGGCTATGGTTTAGGATTCAACGGCTCTAATACCATTCGACTTTCTTATATCTCAAATTCTAAAGGATACCAAATTCAAGATCAATCTTGCTCTAAGGGTCTAAGCTTCTTATGCCTTTATTTATGGGAGCTTCTAAGTGAAGCACTATAGTCATGTGTATGGTCCTATGGCACTCCTTCCTCCTCATGGCCCTTAGAATGTCGCATCAGCTCAATAGGCAGCTCAGGGGGCTTTTACAAAGGAAGATGAGATCCAAGTGATGGAGTAGGATGCTTTTATTTTAAAGGTCGACTTTCCAGAGCCTAATCTAAGGACTCACTCCAGTCGCGATTGTGCTAGTTCATCCTAAGCTTCTCATGCTACATCAACTTTGACCAACCTGGTTTCCAGAGAGATCATGGATTCCATGACCCATCTTCCCTTGAGGATGGAGTTAATAGGATACTTAGCTCTATGAGATCTAGGGTTAGCTTTCTTATATTATCTCGTGGATCCACTCTTAAGACACCTTGAGCTCCGCTCCTCCTCCACCTTCTCTTGATGCTTAATAAGTAACTAATGTAACCAAACTATCTCACTAGTGGTAGACGTCATAACACGATACTTAGCTTTCATAAAAGATTGAGAAACAATAGTTTGTTTTTTGCTCTTCCAAGAAATAAAAGAATCTCCTAAAAATATATAAAATCTAGTGGTAGACTTTTGATCTTCAGGATCATTGGCCCAGTCAGCATCAGAATATGCATATAGCTCTAAAGAGGAAGGGGGTGGAAATAAAAGACTTTGAAATATAATGCCCCAAAGATATCATAGAATATGAAGAATAGCAACCCAATAAACTATAGTAAGAGAATCAACAAACTGACTAATAATGTGAACATCATAATCAATGTCCAAATATGTAATAGTGAGATAGACCAAGTTGCCAACAATAGTACGATATAAAGTACGGTCTAGTAAGGGCTTACCATCAGAAGAAGAATATCGAACATTAACCTCTAAAGGATTATCAATGGTCTTACTATTAGTAAGGCGAGCTCAATTGAGAATATCAATTGTGTACTTAGATTGTGAGAGAAGATAACTTTTTGGAGAAGAGGCTACCTTAATACCAAAAAAGTATTGTAGAGCACCTAAATCCTTTATTTCAAAACAAGAAGCTAAATTGGATTTCAACATTGAAATCCCATCAACATCATAACCTGTAATAATCATATCATCAACATATAAAGCAAGAAGAATATGACCAGTAGAGGTGCACTTTAGAAAAAGTGCAGGATCGTGATGACTATGGTGAAAGCCAAGAAAAGTACATCAAAGAACTCTGCAAACCAAGCACGAGGTGACCATGTAGACTTCTTCTTAAAGATCACCATTCAAGAAGGCATTTTAAACATCCATCTAAGATGTATACCGCTGACGAATATAAGCAACGACAATAAGAGTACAAATAGTAGTCATCTTTGTAATTGGAGCAAAGGTCTTCTCATAATCTATATAATCTTATTGAGAAAACCCCTTAGCAACCAATTTAGCCTTATACCACTCAATCAAACCATTAGACTTAGTTTTGATTGTATAGACCCAGTAAGAACCAATGGCACCTTACCAAGTATCAATCTTATGTAAAATATAAAGTTCCTTAGTCATAGTTTATTGCCAAAAAGGATTAAGAACAACTTCTCTATATGATAAAAACTCATAAAGATTGTGAATAGAAACTAAAAATGATGTAAGAAAAACAAAATCTGAATAAGAAGAATAAACAAAATCCAGTAATCAAGAAGACTTATAAAGATGCTAAGAAGAACATGGAGGAAGAGGATCCATAATCTCAAAAGGTGTTAAAGTAGTCGTAGGAGGAGAAGGAGCATGACGATCAGGAATCAAAGTATTACTATCTACAGGAAAATATTTGTGTTGTTTAAGAAAGAAACAATGTGAACAAGTTCAAATTTAGAAACATTATGAGACTTAAAAAAAACAAAAAAGAGAAGTATATGCTCAAATAAGTAAACATAATGAAAACATATCCTTTATAACTAATAAGAATAAAGCAACGATATTCCTTTTGTTCTAATATATAATTGTTGGGAACTCCAGATTACTCCATTTTCATGTCTTGGATCTTGTAGGGTGCATTCATATATTCCTAGGGATCTTTAGATCTAACGTGGCATAAATTAATTGGCTTAAAAAACCACATTAGAATAAAGAACTAGATAAAAAGTGCTCATACTTGTGATCTGGATGTTTCCATATCAAAAAAATCCATCATATGAAAAAGAATCTTGAAGAGTTCTAAGGTCTCATACACCCAAAATCTTCCACTCGATGACTCGAACCATAATCTTAGCACTTCAAAGCGTGGGCAATGGAAGGGAGGAAACTTTGGCTCTCTTTCTCTATTTGGAGGTGGAAGATGACTAGCTAAAAGTTATTAGGAAACCCTAACCTATAAGAAGGTATTTATAAGGTTCCTTATTGGGCTTAAGTGACTTGAGCCCATCGAGGCTTGGGTTATTTAATCTAACCCAAAACAGGTCATTGATTAATTAACCACATAGGGTGATGATTCAACATTCCACTAAAGATAATCAACTGCACTCCATTACCTTATGTAAATAACAACGAGACAAAACTCGCGTTAGTGACCTACTATCCATTCCATGCAAACTCTCCATGAATTGGTGTCTATAATCTAATAAGGTAGTGTTATCACCTATCAAGATTACCTCTCAAATCCTTGAGTTACAGATCTCACTTATTTTATGATCAACTAGTATACTCTAGCTCCAAAGAGCATAAGTCAAATTCCACTAAAGAAATTACTATGGCCACAGATTTCATGATCACATATTCTTTGGATCACCTAAAGGGACACACTATCTTAATCCCATGAGATATCACGGTGCCTCTATTGATAATACCTTTTTCCACCAACCTCCATCAATAGTGGCTTAATCCATAGGGATATATAACCACTTTAGGGTCTTACTCAAGGGTCAAAGCCTCCTATGATTTTGGCACAGGCTCAATATCCTCTCAAGGTTGAGAGTCCATGCAATATAGTAGCTTGGTGAATTATGACAATTGATATTCTTACGTCTTGATTCATCATAGGTCTTATCTAGTGTACATCACATACACTAGTGCACTTTCTATAGGAAACCCATCTCGACGGCCAAGACAAGGCATCCCTCCAATTAGGAGGTTGTGCACTACAATCTCTACTAGATTACCCAAATCCATGAACTAACTATGGGCAACTCATTTACTTATAAGGAACTCATGACTTATATCTTCTTTACAACTCTTAAAGCACTTAAGTCATGTATAATGTAAGAAACATGGATTGAATGCTTAAATCAATATCAATACACTAAAAGGATAGCAAGGGGAAAGTTAAATCTAACTTTGCTACACCATATCTTGCTTTTTGGGGCTTAATTCTAAAAGTAACTAAATATATTAATAACTTCTAACATCCCCCCACAAACTCACAATGCTACTGTAAGAAGCATAGAGAGTTTGTCAATTGAAAATAAAAAATGGGAAAGTGGGTGTGACTTGGTAAACAACTTTGTAATAAACTGTTGAGAAAATTCCTTAGCAACCAATTGAACTTTATACCACTTAATTGAAGTACCAAATACCAAGTATCAGTTTTATGCAAAGCAAAAGTTCCTTAATCATAACCTACTGCCAAAGAGGATCAAAAACAACTTTTAGGAGTAGCTATAGGAGGAGATGAAAGAGCATAAAAATCAAAAACCAAAGTATCAATATCTTCATGAAAACTATCTATATCATCCATAAAAGGATCAATGCGAACAAATTTAGACTTAGAGACATTATAAGCCTTAGTAAGAATCGAAAAAGTATATGCTCAAAGAAAAAGAAGTAATAGAAGGCTAAAACTATCAAGGAGAGAGAAAAAAAGAAAAAAAAAACAAGAACAAGAAAAAAAAAAAGACACAAAACTAATAAGGAAAGATCAAAGAAGAGAGACAAAAGTGAACACAAAACCATAGACTAAGGAGAGACACACAGAATTTGGATTCATATCCAATAGATCAAAACCATAGAAGGAGAGACAAACAAAATTTAATTCATATTCAACAGATAGAGATAGACAGAATTTTGGATTCACATCTAATAAATAAATATGAATTAAATTTTTTCTTGTTTTCTCCGGTTCTCCTCTGTTCTAGTCTTTGTTCTTGTTCTTTAATTTTTTTGATGCACTTGATTTGGGGAAGTGGATTGGTGGATTTACCAGTCAGAGAGGGATGGTCTTGGGCTTGTTCTTGGGGAATGCACTGGCTGATATGTATGCAAAGTGTCGAAAGTGTGAGGCTGTTAACACTACATCAGTCTGCTTTTCCAGGGACACAAATGTTGGTCGAGTAGCTGAGAGATTAGGATGGGTCCCTCTCTAACCACTACTAAAGTCGCTTCAGTTGTATCTCCTGGAACTGTGCCCTATGGTAGAGTCCATTCAAAACTACCTCTGGCCAAGGCTGTGCAAGCTAGATCAGTGGATACTGTATGAGCTGTATTATCAGTTGATTGCATTTGGAAAGATTCTCAAGGATGACACAACATTGGATGCAGCCGACATTGACAATAGTGGAACAATAGACTATGAGGAATTCCTGGCTGCTATTGAGCACTTAAATAAGCTAGTGAAGGAGTTGATTCAGTGAGCTTTGACTGCTGAGACTACTAATGGTGCTACCAAGAAATTCATTTGTGATGGAAATTTTGACACAATGTCCAACAATTGCCCAGATGGTGGCTTTTGTAGAAAATGATTCTGTTTCAAGAGAGGACTTGGAAACCAATTGACTAGAGAGATCCCTTTAGACCTTTTCAATTGCAAGAAGACAGCATCTCTGGATCTAAGTGCAAACAGGCTTACCGGTTCAGTTCCAGAATCTACTTCACAGTTGAAACTAACTAATAATATGGTACTATCCAACAAGTGTTTCCCCTGGTCTAATTCTTGAAGAGATCTGTTCTGGGTTTCAAAAGGACAACAAGCTTACTGGTGGCATCATGAGATTTCAGATGCGGTGATCTTATCTCTGACAATGGGGCTCTGCTTCCTTTTCTAGCACAGTTGAACTGGCGTGTAAAGCTGTATATGCCCAGGAATGCTACTTGTGCAGTTTCAAATTTCTACAAGGGCAAGCTACAGCTTCCTTTTGATCAGATGAAACCTGTTTTTTTTTTTTTTTATTCTGGGATAGATCAGTGAGCAATCATTAGACATGGTTTCATCTAACGATTCTTTCTTAGATGACAAGTCAAATATCAATGGAAGTGGTGCATGATCCCTTCGCAGATCAGTTCATACAACCTCTGGTGTGGGAAGATTTGTTGGTAGGAATCAGTCCTAGACAGATGGTTAGGCCATCTCCAGGAACCCTACTACTTGAAATTCTTGTGGTAAAATATTCTGATGAGAAGCACCTGGGAACTTTTCCAAAAACTTTCATGAAAGCTGCACCTGTTTCATCAAATAAGCAGAAACTGATTATTTGAAGGGTGTTACAGAAAATATCAGGTTGGGCAAGGAGGCACCTATTGGTACAGGAGATTGTGCCCTGTATCTATATGATATGATGCTTCAGCTTGCTTTAAGTCATCAATTTTCATCAGATATGCAGAAGGAATTCAAAATTATTCATACCAGTTGGGATGTCCTCATAGGGGTCTGAACAAATGAAAGTTGATGCCAGGGAATGCTCTTCTACAGCTTTGTCGTGTCAAGCTTGAGTTCTTCCTCCACAGACCATTCCCTTCATTGGATATATACAGAACCCCATCAGTTAGAGAAGTTGTTCTCCAGGACTTTCACTGCAACGTTAGCGGCTTGTGCCCATTCCTGGATGGTCAACGGAGCTTGGAAGATATTTAATGAGATGTTTCTAAACTAAGGCATTCAGCTCTCTGTTGAACATTATGTTTGAATGGTAGGAGTTCTAAACCGAGTTAGAATGCTCTCTGAAGCAACAGAATTCATTCATAGTTTAAAGTCGCGGTATCGGTCATTGACTCGGGAGGTCTTGAGGCACATCTGTTTCGGTATCTCGGATCGGTATCGGGTGATACGCAAAAAATTCTAATTTAAGAGCTTAAAATAATTTTAAAAAATTATGAAAATTATTTAAAAAATTAAATACAAATAAATAGAGTGAAAAATTAATAAAATAAACTTCTATTATATTAAAATTATTTAAATTATAATAAAAGCATACTTTTGGGATGATTTAAAATAATATTAAAAATCTCTAAAAATATTTTAATTTAATCACTTGATAATAAATGTTTCTTGTTGAAGATGAAAATAATAAAAAGTAATTTTTTTTATAAAAAATTGTTTAAATTAAATATTTTGAATTTAAAAAAAATATATTTTTAACTATTAAAAAAATAAAACCATGATTCACCTTTAAAAAAATAAATATAATTTTTCTTATAAATATATTCATTAATTTTAATTTTTATATAAATATTCATTTCCTATTTATTTGATATAAGTCTAATATTCATTATTAATTTTTTATCATTATAATTTTCATCAAATTATTTAAAACTCAAATTCCCACTAAATACTCAAAATAAATACATATTATTTAAATCCTAAATCCTCACCTATTTATCAAAAAAAAAAAAAACCCAAATTTAAATACTCAAACCACCATTGACCGGTCAAACACCCATTTTTCCCCCACAACCAGTTCTTCCGCAGCCCACTTTCTCTCTTCTCCCACTTCCATCGGCCACCTCACCGTCGTTCTCCGTCGATAACAGCGGTGCTGGATTCCGGCGACTCTGCCTCCTCCTCATGTGGCTCAGTTTCATCTCGCCTCCTCCTCATGTGGTTCAGTTCCATCTCCGGCAAGAACTTGGGGGATCCGACCGGCGACTACAAGATGCAGTCCATCTCTGTAATCTGTATTTTTCATTTTCGTAGGTTTTTTTCCTCTCATCTTCTCCACCATTTCTACTCCAATATTACCTTCTTTTTCCATTACCAATAACCCAAATAGCTTAGTCTCAACATGATCATGGAGTAGTCCCAACGTTTCCATGGGATTCACTCTTTCAATTCAACCGAGTTTATTCAACAAAATATCCAACTCGGGTATCGGTCCGGTACCGGCCATGGTCGAGGCGGATACGACTCGGCCGAGTCGTACCGGTATCGACCGAGATTTTGAACCCTGAATTCATTTCTAAAATGTCAATTGAACCAAATGCCTAAGTCTAGGTGCACTGCTGAATGGGGTATCAGTTTCTGGTGATGTCAAACTTGGGAAGTTTGTTTGTGATCATTTGTTTGAAATGGAGCCTGAAAACACAAGTAATAGTGTCATTATGGCAAATTTATACTCACAAGCTGATTATGGGAGAATTGTGGAGATTCTGCACAGCAGATTGTTGAGATTCGATAGGAAGAATAGGAGGGCCTCTTACAATTCCCTGAACCTGCCTGAGTACCTGCTGACTCATGGACCAAAGAGTGTTGAAAACGAGTTTCAGAGCGAGAAAGATGTCAAAGGAGAAGATGTGGAAGACATTCATGTGACCATTAATCAAGTCCAGGTTACTGATGAATCAGCTGAGTACCTTAAAAGCGGTTCAGCGGTTTTTAGTGTTTTAAGGAACCTTAGTAAGTCAGAGGAAGGAGAAGCTGTTAGAAATATTTTTGAAACCAACAATCAGATTCGAATTCAAGGTGCTGATGGATCGGATGAATATTTTCAAAGTTGTTCTGTTAGAAATATTTTTGGAACAGGGCAGGACCTACTAGCAGAAAAGCCACTTTGAAGGTAGGATTGAACATTAGCAATGGCATCATGCAAAGAGAGTGGCAACCTGGAAGTTCTTGGCCTTGGTGACAAAATGTCCAATACGCAAATAGATTGGCCTACATGGATCAGGAATCGGCAAGAAGCTTTTTGGAGCTGTTTCAAAGGCCAAATCTGAAAGCTTTCATAACTGGTGGTGGTTTGACCCTTCCTCAGCAGATAACTAGGCAACACAAAGGCAGCAGTCGCAACATCTGCCATCACAGCAGCAATTGATGAAACTTCAGCCTGAATGCAGAACTCATTGCTGTTGTTGTTCAGAAAGAGAGTCCGAAATGCATATTCCTAACTTCTGTTAACAATCTAGATGGATCTCCACTCTATCGATTCTGATGCTCTTGATGACGCACTCCAGTGTGTTTTCAGAGGCAGAAAAGATTAAGAACATGTCTCACTGGGAGGAGGATGTTTAAGTGGATTGTTTTCATGCAAAATCTGGTGCAAACTGTTAGGAGCATGGATTCCCAAGCCACTCCCAAGCACGCATTTGACACAATTCTGGAAACAATGGCTGGAGAAGCTGAGAGAAGGTTCAATTCCATAATGGACGAACTCTTCACTGCCCCCAAATTGAAATCTACCTTAACCAGTTTGTCTGAAGTTGAATCATCAAGAGGCGAAAATTGCCAGAATTCAATGTCTGCAGTAACAGTAGCCGAATCAGAATCCAGAGGCTTCCTGTACGGATTGAACCATCTGGAAGTTGCATAATGAACAGCTGTATGAAACCAGTGATGCGAAATAACAGAATTCCAGTGGTTCACCCTTTGCATAACCATAACCATGACTATTAATGAAACTATTAAGTGTCAAAATATCCCACTTTTTTTCTACCTTTTGTATTTTCGCCTTGAACTAGGAGATGTTTTGATTATTATCTCTCACTTCTCCTCACATCTATATTTTGGTGAGTCCTCTTGCTCCATCATTGTAGTCCTCACAAGTCCATCTTTGTAATCTTTGAGTCATTTCAAAATTGCTAAACGGGGAAATTGTTTTTGTATTAGTTTAATTGGCAATTTTGAGTCATTTCTTATTGAATGGATAAAACTTCCTTCCTTAGCCTTATTTGTCTCAAAATAACTTTAAACTTCTTGAGATTTGGATTTGAATTGATTTGGAGTCCTCAATTTCAAGGTAAGTACGTATGCTTGGTTGGTAAAGATCTTAGAATAACAATTATACGCTCTGGGTTGAATATGACATGAAAAAGGAGCTCAAAAAGCATGAAAATTGGGAGGAATGGTGTGACCATTCAAACTGTCCTTCATGCTTTGTAGTTTTCTAACTTCAGTTTGTTTTTTTTTTTAACTAAAAACTAATGTTTTGTAGGTTTTAAAAATTGAAAACTCTCCTAATTGATTGATAAGATTTTTAGAATATTTTAAAATTGGAAACTATCTATAATGGGATTCTAGATTTTTAAAGTATAAAAAAATTTATTTGATTAAAAATTAGTTTGACTCCAAAAGAGGATCATTAGAGAGAAATTCCCCTTTAGAAAGTTTATACCTCCATCTTTTAAACATTTAGACATTTGAAGATGTGTATTGAAAGTACATTCGACTCCACCTAGGAGTGCTTGGTTGAGATCTTATCATAAAACTTTAATAAGAGTTACGAAATATCCGAGCACATAGGAGTGCTTGGTTGAGACTGAAAAGATCTGAGCAAAAATATGCTACTAGGGAATTCCATGGCTTTTTGTAATGTACACATGTTCTGTTTCCTTATCCCAAGTGATTAGAATTTGTAATTCTATGCGATGGGGAACTCAAATGTAAAAAATAGTTTTTTAACATATTTTTTTTCCCTAAAAATATTATATATTTATATAGAACTTTTCGTAACATTCACTGTGTTTTCAATTATTTTTCGTAACAACACTTTGTCATGATATTTTCTACTACCTAATTCATATTTCAAATGACATATTTATATTTTTATTTTTTATATAAGCAATATTTTACACTATATCTTTAATTACATTTAAAAGAGAACTTATCTTGAGTTTTGTAGTGCATATAAGATTGATTTTTATTTTTAATAATATTCAAAGTTATCTTAGTTTTAATTCATAAATGGGGCACCAATATCATGACTTAAAATATTGGTGCATGTTGGGTGGAGAATTAGAAAAGAATGATATTGATGGATGTGTAGGGTTCACGTTTGGTGAAAAATGAGACTTTTATTTACAATAGTTATAAAAATACAAGTGGTTATTACTAAAATTATTTTTTTAAAAATGAAACTTATTATAAACATGGAAGTATTGGAGTATAAAAAATTGTTATAAAATTGGATTATTGGAGGAAATTAAAGAAGATTTACTTTGGAACAAAAATCATGACAGTAATACCATCTTGCTTGCGCTGCCTACTCTTTGTTACTATCCTATTCTTTTATGATTTGTTTTCATTTATCAACTTTACTTATTAATTACTATTGAATATGCATTAGGTAATAATGATTTTTTTTTATCTTTACTCGTGTTCCTTTATTCAACAAGCTAATTCTAATGGGGATTGGTTTATTATTTTGATTACAAAAATTTGGTACAGTTGGTTTATTATTTATTATACATGTGTTATATAGTGAAAAATTAAACATAGCTTCTATGTAAGGAGTGACTTCAAAATATTTTATACAACAAAAACTATAAAGCTAATAAATAGTATTTCTAAATATGTGTTTTAGCCTTACTTTTTTTAATCCAAACAATTGGGTTATAGGTTGGTATAAATGTTACAGTCAATAGGTTGGTATAGTTGCTACCATCCAGGATCAAATATTAGAAAATGCAAAAATATCAATCCAAAATTAGAGAAAAAAATATTATAGCCGATAGTAAGCCAAGTTATCATCGCCGTAACATGAAATGGCAAAATCAAGTTTTAAGTGTTTTATTGCATATATTAAACTGATCTCTTGTTCTAAAACTAATATAATCATCAACAATTATGAATATAAGATCAAAGATCAAGGGACCTTAGCTTTAAGAGAAAACTAAGTAAAAAATGAAGAAAACACGAGAGAAGATTACAATTTGAAGTTAAGAACAATAGAAAGGGTCTAGATAATCTCAACTATAAATCAAGGCTAAGTTGAGACTACTCCGATCAAGTGATGAATTTTGATTCAAAAACAAGATTTAACATTTAAATTCAAATCTAAAACTCCTACATGATTATTCTTTCTCTTATGCTCGATTCAATTGTTTATGTACAAATTCATCTTTTGAAATTCCTCATTAATTGCATGCACAACCAACCAAATGAATTATCTACTGATTAAAGGATTATCAAACATCAATGGAACCAAGTAAACATTGATTGTCTCTCTATTTAGAGAGAACCACGGGAAAGAAACTTTATACAACAAAATAGGTTATAAATCACAAGTTTAAAATGCAACGATATAATCAATCTGAGTTGCCTCTAGTGATATCTTCTTCTCCCTTACTTCTTTCTCAAAAAAAGAAGTATCAAGCACCACAAATCTTGGAAGATCTCTCCTCATATTGATGAGAAAATGGAATAAAATAAATTGAAAGGAAAAGTAAAAAAGGGAATTTGAAATTGAAATTCAAAATAGCATCTAGAACATTCTCTCCCTCTAAAGAAGAATAAAGCTCTTTGGAAACTCAAAGATGAGCTATCCAAAAGCTAATTAACAAATTCAAATGTACCTATTTATAGTACTAAACATGCTAAGTGGCACTCTCTAGTAATGCACATCATCGAGGGCTAAAGTATTATAAAAATCATAAATGTTTAATCTGAAAATTCATTAGGGTCATAAAATGTTTAAAAAATCCAATTCACAACACAACAACATAGTTCCAAGTCATCCCTTTACTTTACCAATGGATACCTAAACATACTTCAATGTTTAATTTCCATCTTATTTACTCCTAAATCAATTTTTTATATCATTTTCATTGAAAACTCAAAAGGGATCAATGGCTCCTAGCCACTAGGTTTTCAACATTAGGTTTTGACGACAAGAATGCTATGATCCCCTTATGTTCAAGCTATCAACCAGTCAAAGCACTCTTATCTTTTTATTCATTTTTATTTTCTTTGGCTCGTTAGCTTTTTCATTGGTATTATATTGATTACTACTCAAAAAGTACTATTTGATAGCTTGTAATTAACTCTTTTAAACACTTTTGAGTAGTAGTTATCACCTTTTAACCCAATTAACATATTAAGGACCCTTGTAATCAATTCTAATCAAATTGTGTTAAGTTTTGGTGTTTTGATAGCTTTTTGATCACCAAAGCAATTTGAGATTGAAGAGAGTTCTTT
This sequence comes from Vitis riparia, assembly GCF_004353265.1. Classification (NCBI taxonomy): domain Eukaryota; kingdom Viridiplantae; phylum Streptophyta; class Magnoliopsida; order Vitales; family Vitaceae; genus Vitis; species Vitis riparia. The sequence goes on from NC_048439.1 coordinate 15,720,939, forward strand.
AGGAATCCATGGCAAAAGATGTCCGGAAAGGGCGTCCGGACACACCATTAAAGGGCGGCGGAACGTGGGCTGTAGCAAGGCTTGCTCACTTTAGTCAATGTTTTCCATCCGGACAACATATCCGGATAGGATATGCTATCATCCGGAGTGTGATGTTCACGAGTGCCGGATAGGGGAGCGCCGCCATTTGTCCTCTTGGGGAATCCGGATGGAGTTGATCCGGATAGCCTTGCGCACTCCGTGTCATCCGGGAGAGGGGTCCCTACACCTTGCTCACGCAGACGGTCCCTTTTGCGCAGCATAGCTCAGTCCACCCGGGGAAGAATTCCGTCCGCCGACATTTCACATTCGAATGTCTCACAGCCGGATGGGAGAGGAGGACGTTTCAACTTCCCCGGTCAGACATATCCGGATCCTTTGACAACGCTTACCCGGAGAGTTTCGCAGCCATTTTGCACAGTGCCGCGGTGTTCTCCTGAAGCTTCCTGATATTTTCGACCGACATTTTGAGATATTTTGGGATATTTTGCTTTAGATATTTGAGGTCTAAATCCCCAAACTCTCCTTGTAATCCACCTATCATAGGATTCCTTAGTCTTTAAGTAAGAACAAGGGGTAAATAAATCCATATATATATAGTTTGTAATCTTCTTTAAAAACGCATTTTGGGAAGCTTGTTCTCAGAGACAACCTTTTGTATAAGTAATATATCTACAGAGCACTTGCTATGCTTTTCATATATATATTTTTGTTTTCTCATTCTTTTTATTTTCTAGCCAAACAAGCTTTGAGGAAGTTTCCTTAGAGAATGAGTGGCTAGATTTTTAGTTCCTTGGAGCTAAGGTTGCAGGGAAAGGTTCCAAGTGCAAGAATTTATAGCTTTGTGGTTTTAGCCATTAATGAAGAGAAAGTGTGATCCTTTAATGATTTCTATGTTTTTAGTTAACTTAAAACACCTTCAAGTCACTTGAGCCAACACTTGGTAAGGCAAGTGATCTCCATCCATTGAGATGCACTTGTTTATCTCTTGCGAGCTTTTGGGAAGTGACTTGAAGGTAGGATTTTCTAGAATTGCCACACTTGGTAAGCTTTTGGACTCCAAGGAGTCATCCATTAGTTATCTCTTGCGAGCTTGAGAAGGGAAGTCCAAAGTTAAAGATCACCTTGAATGGCAAATGCTAGGTGAGAGACACGAGCCATTGCAAGTTGCATTAGTGAGAAGGAATTAGAGCTGAAATCCATTTAAAGGTTACATCTGTACAACACCGGTTAGAGAATTGACTATATGTTAATTCTCTAATGCGAGGAAATGAACCAAATGACCAGAGCTCTGTTTTTGCATAAGGAACCTCCCATGTGAACCCAAACCTCCAAGGAATGTTTTTCTTCATAAGTAAAATCAGTTACTATTTTTGGTTAGCTTAAAACCAATCCTTTTTCAAACATCTTTATGTCTTCTTTTAAAGCTAACCTTGATATGAAAAAGCATCAATTTACCTTGAATTGATATCAGTTGTGAGTTGAAAACCCTTCCCAGTGAACGATCCTAGAGCCACTATGCTATATTAGCTAAAGCTATCCTAATGCATGGTGATATAGGTTATAAATTTTGTTGATTACTCTCTCAATCAAAGAGCACCAGCTAGACATGAACCAGCTGAGACACCAATTGGGGACGAATCATATATCTTTCAACCTTAAAACAATTTTTCTTAAGCCAAAGGGTCACTTTCCAAGTAAGATATCACAAGTACATATTGCGTATATTGTGTTATTTGAGTCTTAAATAAGAAATAACCTCAAAAAACTAATTAATATGAAAATTTCTATGACTTCAAACTAACAATATCAGCATCATGTCAACTAATTTGAAGATTTCCAAGACTTCTAACTAACAATTTGAAGATTATATCATCATGTCAACTAATTTGAAGATTTCCAAGACTTCTAACTAACAATAATATCAACATCCATAGACATAAAAAGGTAAACGTAAACAAATTAAATTATATCATATCATTATGTCATGCCTTTAACATGCATGATCATCAATAGCCGCAATACTATCCTTCTGTTTATTGTCCCCCTCATTGTTATCAATAAAACCACATTTACATCTCTAATGGTCTATTCATTTGTAGTCCTGTAATCTCAGCTTTATTAGATTCAGCTCCCCAAATTTCATCAAGACAATCAATCTCTACACTATCCATAGCAACATCCATATCTTTAGCTCCTCAACACTATTATCATGAACATCCCTAATAGTACCATAATATACAACAATATAAACCTCCCCTAATTAATGTTAACCAAACCATGCACACATACAAATAGTAAATAAAGAAAACATGAGATTTTTAATGTGGTTTGATAATCAATGCATGTGATCCCTATATCCATGAAGTGCATCAACACTCAAGAATCTACTAATTAAAATAAAATAAGGGTTATAATAGTGAAGTTCTCACACTCTTCTCAATTGGGGCTGCACACTTTCTAAAAAAAACCTAAATCATAATAGGATTAAACATACAATGAGAGCAACAAAATTGATTCAAACATCACAATCCAAAACCTAAAGTATCAACATCTCTATCCACAAAATCAGGAACCCCTTTATCCCATTCCATATTAGCACCATGAAGAACATACTCTAAACCTTTAAGGAAAATATAAGGACATGACAAAAATCCAGCCACAAAAGTAGAAGCGCTTAAACTGATAGTAGTCCTAGCAGAAGACTCAGGCATCTGGACTATTTGTGTGTCTCAAAAATATCAGGATGAATAGAAGGTCCAAGAACAAAGGGATCAACAATAAAGGCAGTAACAGTATCATAAGTACTCCTTCCTTATGCTCTTGGTGATAATGATCTTCAGCTTTCGTCTAATATCGATGGCCTTTTCATTCTTCCCTACCTCATGTAAAGAACAAGTCCAATCGTCTACATCAAATTCCTCAAGCAAGCATGAAGTCTTGACATTCTTGCAAGCTTATGAACCAATTGAATGATTGAAAAGTTTCCTCATCATCAAAACATTCCTTAAAATAATAATCTAAAGTCTAAATATAAAATAAAATTTTTGTGTGTATTTATTAACATTTAACCTTTCTATTATTCAACTGATTGTTGTTTCCCCAAGTCAAAGGTATCTGTGATTGACATTATCTTAAAAAGCTTAGTAAGTATATATATATATATATATATATATATATATATATTGGAGTTAAAATTAGAGTTATTTTGGATAAAATATTAACAATTCCAACTAGGATTGTAATTTGGGTGTCTTAGGTTGAACCAAGTTCAGGCCAAACAATCAACATGTGCCCAATCTAACCAATCTCTTATATGAGGTACTCAATTCAGTCTTATTTTTCTAAGCTCGGGTTGAATTGGAGTTAGACTAGATTTGGGTTGATCGAATTAGGTTACAATTAATCATGTAGTATGATTAAAGATCCATTATACCAAAATTGAAACAATGATTGAGACAAAATTTCAAAATAACAAACAAGTAAAAAATAAAAATGGATTTATATATCTTTTCAAAAATGAAAATTACATGATATAATTATTATTTTTGTTTTTCCTTTCAAATCTAAAATGAAGTTAAATAAAATAAATATTATTATATAAAGTAATATAAATTATAAATATTATTAAAATGTTAAATTGGGATATAGTTTGGTTTGGGTTGTTTGAAACTTATCCTATGTCCAACCAAAATTGAATTTGAGTTAAAAATAAATAAAATAAAATAAAAATTAACTCAAATCCAACACAAATATTAAAAATGATTGCTAAAACTCAACCAAATATTGAATATTTCTAAAGTTTCAATATCAATGGAAATTTGAATGGAAGTCTGAAACTAAGATATAAATTGCACATAGTAGCAACTACTAATTCAAAACTTGATGTATACATTATTAACTTACTATAATTTCAAATACATTTGTTTATATTCTTTGAAACACTTTTTTTTTTCTTTTTTTATATATTTAGCTATCCAAACAAGACTTTGTCACCAATTTTTTAAATTTAGGTTTCAAATCATTTTTTCCTTTTTTTACAACTAGTCTTTATGTCATATATTTAATTAATTAAAAAAATTATCTTGAGTTTTGTCCTAGATATACAAGTGATTCCTTTTTAAAAAAAAACATAAAGAAAAAAAGAAGAAGCTAATATTATGCAATTTTATGTGGGCAGCAATACCATGACTTCCAACACATGTGCATATTGTGTGAAAAATGAGATACTGATTTATCCAACTTATAAACATGATATTATGTGTATTTAAATGTTTACAAGTTTTATTCGAGTTTTGTTCTTAATATTACTATGTAACAAAAAAAAATATTGTGAAAATTGTTAAACAAAAAAATAAAAATAAAAATGGAGTATTGGAGGAAATTAAATAATCATGACTAAGTTGGGTTCAACAACAGTTCCGTATAATCAAGAACATTACTTACTTCATTGAGGGTGGTTTTAGGATTGTTGAAGGATTTGGTGGTTTTGGGAGTATTGAAGGATTTGGTTAATATATAAAACAATATGTAATAATTATTTTTTTATATGAACTATTTTGACTTTGGTTACGCAATTAGTAAATTAATTATAATTTTGTTTAATAAAAATAAGGTAAATGGCAAGATTCATGTGGTCTACCAATCGCCCCCCAACCCTAAGTTTATTTTTACAGAGAAGCTTAGGGCTATGAGTTTTTTTGGGATTTGTGGTCCGGTGTTCAGTCTGAGCATTTAACTTGGGTTTTTTTGCCAAGGTTTTGTGATAGTTTAAGACACTTGATGGATTTCATGGCTCAAGGCACTTAATGGGTGTACCATGTCAAATGGTCAAGATGTTGCCACGTCATCTGATAGATCACACCCCAATGAAAGCCACCATTTTTTTATTTAATTATCTCTCCATCTTTCTCTCTTCCATCCATCCAATGACCGTTTTCTTCTTAATCGTTGTGGTTCTTAAACCTAAGTTTGGTAATACCCTCTGTACTCTATATTTGTTTTGCATTTTTTGTCATTAGGGTTCTTATATCTGTGTTTGTTTTAATCATGTCGAAAAAGAAAGGAAAGAAGATGAAGTCATCAAGTTTTGTAGAAGAGTTTCAAGCGGAGTTCAACATTCCTTTATCAATTAGGCTATGGTTTTTGGAAAAGAAGGATGAGAGTTTTGTAGAAGTTAGCCCTATAAAGGGTGAGTTGTCTTGCCGAAGGGCTACTTTGAAGCGGGGCTAAAGTTGCCTCTCCCACTGCTATTTAGAGATCTCACTCATCATTTGCAATTGGCTACTAATCAATTTTATGTTAATACTGTCCGCTTAATCACGTCGATGGTGGTGTTAGACCATATAAAGGGCTTGCAGATTACAACAAAAGATGTCATCTACATTCATCATGCCAAGAGGTCCCGTATCCCGTACGAATATTATGTCTCCCCGAAGTGGAATGTGTGACTTCACTACTGGAGGTCCTATTATGAACAAGGAAGTGAACTGAGAAATAGTTGTTGTATCCGCATGAAATTGATGTTATTAATTGCGTAAACTGATGTCGTAATTTTTTTTTGTGTACCTATAATAGACATAATGTTTTTAATTGCTTAATTTTAATTAGTTTTAATTTTCAATTTCATGACCTTTACTGATTTTAATTCTTCTTTTATTTTGGCTAGGTGTTGTGGTTATTGTTGAGTAGATCAAAGGACACTTTAGCTACAACTATTTAACCATAATAAAGTATTTTTTTTGTGTACCATTCTTTTTAGGTACTACAACCACATTAGCTAGCCAGGTCAAATAACGCACCTCTCAGACAAAAATAGAAGCCAACAATTTATCAAGTTCCTCTTTGATAATTTGCGCCTTGAATGGGGCCATCTGATGCCATTTTTTATTGTACGAGAGTCAAGTGCGAATCTACATTAAGCTTGTGATTGAAAAACTTGGGGTCTATACCCGACATGTCTTGGGGTTGCCATGTGAACACATCGGCATGAGTTTGCTAGCATGTGTTCCACTTGTTTCCTTAAGAATTCCAAGATAAGCCATCTAAGCTGGGTAATATGCTTGTCTTGTATCCCAATTGACATATCTTGAGTTGGTTCTCTTATCTCTTGTTGTTGCTGAGGTTCCTTTAGAGTAGGCATGAGATGGAGTTTTAATTGATATTTGGTTACAAAAGGTGTTAGGTTGAACAACCCCTGCTTGTGCCTCTGTGCTAAGTACTACTAGATGGTATCTTCTAGTGTTTAGTTGATCACCCATTATTTCAATAATTCCCTTAGGCGTCGCTATTCTGATTTTTTTGGTGGTAGGTAGAAGTCATAGCTATAGTTGCATGAATCTAAGGACGTCTTAAAATGTTTATTAAATAAAAAATAAGTATGGTTTATCTGAACTCGATACCCTCCAATTTGTAAGGTCATCACAAGTGGGTCATCATGAGAGAGGGATACATCGCATAAATCTTTTGGGTGAATCTTATTACATGTTATCATTCCCAACTCATCCTATCCACTTTATCTATGGGACCGATTGGAGGTGTTCCCAATGTCAGAGCAACCTCTGATGGCGACGTTGCTCCAAACAAGCCTATGCCATACTGGAAGTTGTGTTGTTGACAACATGTATTATCGAATGAGCACCATCTTCCAATTCCCTTTTATATTCTTCTTTTCCGTCGATTCTTGACATATTGTTGCAACCCTTCTTGTCGTACCAGCTTTTCCAAGTAACAACGTAAAGATTTGCATTAGTTGGTTCGATGCCCATGTAGGTGGTGATAATGGCAATCCTTAATTTGATCATGGTGGTCAGTCAGTCAAACTGGTGGAAGTGACCACTGAAAATTAGATCCATTTTTTATTTTCATCAAGACCTGCTCTTTGGGAGAGATGGTGAACTCAACATGAGGTACCTCATCCATTGGGTACTGTTACAGAATCAGAATCTACCTTATTTATGTAGTTGACTTACCTTATTTATGTATTGATTATAGGCTTGATTATAGGATGTAAATATAGGAGACTTACCTTAGATAGACTAGCATAGCATGTATAAATAGAGATGTTTCTGTTATGAATAAATTGACAGTTTACATATTCTCTGTAGTTTACATGGTATCAGAGCCACATTTGGCTCAAGGGAATTTTCTGGGTTTTGGGTTTTGTTCCTAACAATCTGGAACAGTAACCTGTTACGTTTTTTTTTAGTCTGGATTGCGTCACCGCCGACCCAGAGAGGAGCGCATTCTTGTTTCCGGAGCGTGGGAGCACGTGAGGCCGCCGTTTCTTCATCGATTTGACTTTTTGATGTTTCTCATCTCTTTCCGACCATTCTTAGGTGGCACTCCGGTGTTCGATCAATTGTTGAGAGGAACATCTCCTTGGCAGGTTCTGTCCCCTTTGATTTGTTCTCTGATTCCTTGTGGAAATTCATTTTGGGTATCAATTGTTTTTTGGTTTGCTGCTGGAATTATATTTATTGTGGCGATTGAATATCAGTTAAAATGACTTACAACAAAGCTTCTATAACTGAAATAGTTCCAGCACTATCTAAAATAACTGATCATAAATTAAATGGCACTAATTATCTGGAATGGAGCAAGACAATTAGAGTTTATTTGCGTAGTGTTGAAAAAGATGACCACCTGACCATGGAAACCCCTGATAATGAAACTAGAAAGACTTGGATATGGGATTATGCACGTTTATTCCTACAAATAAGGAATTCTATTGATAGTGAAATTGTTGGACTACTTAATCATTGTGAGTTTGTTAAAGAATTAATGGATTATCTGGAGTTCTTATATTCTGGCAAAGGGAATTTGTCCTGAATGTATGATGTGTGCAAAGCCTTCTATCGTGCTAAAAAGGAGGCTAAATCTCTCACAACTTATTTTATGGATTTTAAGAAGACTTATGAGGAGTTGAATGTACTTTTACCTTTCAGTACTGATATTAAGGTGCAACAAACTCAGAGAGAAAAAATGGCAGTAATGAGTTTTTTAGCTGGTCTTCCATTTGAATTTGAAACTGCTAAATCTCAAATTCTTTCCAGTTCTGAGATTGGTTCACTTCAAGAAGTGTTCAGTAGAATTTTGCGTACTGAAGGTACCTCATCTATCCAGCAGACTAATAATGTTCTTGTTGCCAAAGGAGGAAGCAATGATACTGGGAGAAAATCAAACAACAGGGGAGGAAGCAAGACTTCTGATAGCTATAACAATGATTCAAGCAACATTGTTTGCTACTACTATCATGAGTCAGGCCATACCAAGAAATACTGCAAGAAATTACAAAACCGTAATCAAAGAAATCAGATTGCTAATGTTGCCACCGCCTCTAGTACTTCTTCAAGTTCTTTTGATAAGACGGTCATGGTCTCAACCGATGAGTTTGCAAAATTCTCTCAGTATCAAGAATCATTGAAGATTTCTACTCTGGTTACTGCTCTTGCTGAGACAGGTAAAACATGTCTTATCTCCTCATTAAACAAATGGGTAATTGATTCAGGTGCCACTAATCACATGACAGGTAATCCTAAGACATTCTCTAGTTTTCGATCACATTTAGCCCCTTCTCCTGTTACCATTGCTGATGGGTCAACCTCTAATGTTGTGGGTTCTGGGACTGTCAAACCAACATCCTCTATCACTTTGTCATCTGTTCTAAGTTTACCTAAGCTTGCCTTTAACTTGATATCTGTTAGTAAACTTACCAAAGATCTGAACTGTTGTATCTCATTCTTTCCTGACCATTGCCTTTTTCAGGATCTTATGACGAAGCAGATTATTGGTAAAGGACATGTATCTGATGGTCTTTACATTCTTGATGCATGGGTACCTCGGTCGGTTGCTTGTTCTAGCATCGCTTCTTTAGTTAAAGCTCATTGTCGTTTGGGACATCCCTCTTTACCAGTGTTAAAGAAGTTATGTCCTCAGTTTCATAGTTTACCTTCGTTTAATTGTGAATCATGTCATTTTGCAAAGCATCACCGTAGTTCGTTAAACCCAAGAGTTAATAAGAAGGCTGAATCTATTTTTGAGTTAGTACACTCTGATGTTTGGGGACCTTGTCCTGTTACTTCTAAAACTGGATTTCGATATTTTGTTACATATGTGGATTATTTTTCTCGAACGACTTGGATTTATTTTATGAAGAATCGGTCTGAAGTTTTCTCTCATTTTTGCGCATTTTGTGCTGAGATTAAAACAGAGTTTAATATCTCTGTACGAATATTGAGAAGTGATAATGGTAAAGAATATATGTCTAACTCATTTCAGAGTTACATGACTCAACACGGGATTCTTCATCAGTTCTCTTATGTGGATACTCCTTCTTAAAATGGAGTTGCTGAGAGAAAGAACAGGCATTTACTAGAAACAACCCGGGCACTCTTGTTCCAGATGAAGGTTCCTAAACAGTTTTGGGTTGATGCGATTTCTACTGCTTGCTTTTTGATTAATCGCATGCCATCTACAGTACTCAATGATCAAATCCCATACAGTATATTGTTTCTAAAGAAGTCTCTATTTCTAGTTGAACCACGAATTTTTGGAAGCACTTGCTATGTTCGAGATGTAAGGCCATCTGTGACTAAACTAGATCCCAAAGCCCTGAAGTGTGTGTTCTTAGGGTATTCTCATCTTCAGAAAGGTTATCGATGCTTTTCTCCTGATCTCAACAAGTATGTGGTATCGACTGATGTGGTATTTTCAGAAGATACACCTTTTTATTCTTCACCCCCAAATTCAGAAAGTGAGGGGGAGGGTGAAAATTGGCTCATATATCAAGAAACCATCCCAAGTACTCCCACTGATTCTTCTGAGCAACCACACGCTATTGTTGACTTACTGCCTGCTCCAACTAAGCCACCAATTGTTCAGGAATACTCCAAGCATTAGGAGACAAAAGATACATGTCATGCACCAACTTCTTCGTTATCTAATCCTCCTAGTGACCTTGACCTCCCCATTGGTCTTCGTAAAGGTAAATGTCAATGCAAATCAGTTTATTCCATTGCTAATTTCGTTTCTTATGATCACTTGTCTCCTTCCTCAAGCGCTTTTGTTGCCTCTTTAGATTCTGTCTCTATTCCCAAAACTGTCAAGGAAGCCTTGAATCACCCTGGATGGTATAATGCAATGCTTGAGGAAATACAAGCTCTAGAAGTCAATCACACATGGAATCTAGTTGATTTACCAATAGGAAAGAACATTGTGGGATGTAAGTGGGTCTTTGCAATAAAGGTTAATCCTGATGGCTCAGTGGCACGACTGAAAGCTAGACTTGTAGCTAAAGGCTATGCTCAGACTTATGGGGTGGACTATTCTGATACTTTCTCTCCAGTAACCAAACTTGCTTCAGTTCGCCTGATTATATCAATTGCTGCTTCTCAGCATTGGCCCCTGCACCAGCTGGATATAAAAAAATGCATTCCTTCACGGAGATCTTTAGGAAGAAGTATATATGGAGCAACCACCTAGGTTTGTTGCTCAGGGGGAGTATGGGAAAGTGTGTCATCTTAGAAAATCTCTCTATGGATTGAAGTAGAGTCCTCGAGCTTGGTTTGGCAAGTTTAGTGAGGTGATTCAAGAGTTTGGGATGAACAAAAGCAAAGTTGATCATTCAGTCTTCTATAGATAGTCAGCAAATGGTATTATTCTTCTCGTTGTTTATGTTGATGACATTGTCATTACAGGAAGTGATTGTGTAGGAATTTCTTCTCTCAAATTATTTATGCATTCCAAGTTTCACACAAAGGACTTGGGAGAGCTAAAATATTTCTTGGGAGTAGAAGTATCAAGAAGCAAAAGAGGAATCTTCTTGTCACAGAGGAAATATGTTCTTGACTTACTTGCAGAAACTGGAAAGATGGAAGCCAAGCCATGTAGCACACCGATGATCCCTAATGTACATTTGACGAAAGATGATGGTGATCCATTTAATAATCCAGAAAGATACAAAAGATTGGTTGGGAAATTGAATTAGCTTACAGTGACTCGCCCAGACATTGCTTATGCAGTTAGTATTGTCAGTCGGTTTATGTCTGCACCTACAGTGAAGCATTGGGCAACCTTGGAGCAAATTTTGTGTTATTTGAAAAGAGCTCCTGGTCTGGGCATATTGTACAACAATCATGGACATGCTCAAATTGAGTGTTTTACAGATGCTGACTGGGCTGGATCCAAAGCTGATAGATGATCCACAACAGGATTTTGTGTCTTTGTTCGTGGGAATCTTGTATCTTGGAAGAGCAAGAAGCAGAATGTGGTATCTCGGTCTAGTGCAGAATCATAATACAGAGCCATGGCGCAAGCCACGTGTGAAATTATGTGGTTGTATCATCTTCTAATTGAGATTGGAATAAAGACTCCCATGCTAGTAAAACTTGGGTGCGACAACCAAGCAGCTATTCATATCGCCTCAAATCCAGTATATCATGAAAGAACTAAACATATTGAAGTAGATTGTCACTTTATTCGTGAGAAGATTCAAGAAAATCCGATTTCCACAAGTTATGTGAAGACTGGAGAACAACTGGGAGATATTTTCACAAAGGCGTTAAATGGAACTCGGGTTGAATATTTTTGTAACAAACTGGGCATGATTAACATTTATGCTCCAGCTTGAGGGGGAGTGTTACAGAATCATAATCTACCTTATTTATGTAGTTGACTTACCTTATTTATGTATTGATTATAGGCTTGATTATAGGATGTAAATATAGGAGACTTACCTTAGATAGACTAGCATAGCATGTATAAATAGAGATGTTTCTGTTATGAATAAATTGACAGTTTACATATTCTCTGCAGTTTACAGGTACCTTAAAGATCTCTTATCAGCTTCAACTTTCTTTCGAGCCCAAGCTCCCCAGACCTGTATATGTTCCACCTGTTACATTTGTGTTTGCTCTCCACCACTCCCATTTCCTCTTCTATATTAGCATACCGATTAGCTTTAGACAAGAGTGCTTCCATTGTGGTAAGTCCACTTTTAGCGAGCAATCCCTAGAAGAGGCTACTTGGCGGTAGAGCCTTCCTAAAAGTAACCACAATAGTCTTCGGGTCATTGCTCTTGACCTGCCTAGCTTCAAGTTGTTCCCAAAGACGAATTTGCTTGCAACTTAATTTCTTGTATCTCTGCCGCTAGCCTTTCATATTTATGTTCTAGCCAACTTAAAACCACCACCAAATTTTTTGTAAGTGTATAGTGCTAAGACACTGATCTTAGCCAACCTTCCCAAAAAGTCACAACAAAATCCAACTTAAACAAGATAACAATCAATTATGAGGACTTTTCATAACTTGTGTTTTTATTAAAATTACAAGATTACAAAATTGTTTTACAAGTGCTCTAACACTATACAACTTCCCAAGTCAAAAGAACTAACCTCATTAAGAATAACACAGTTTGCTTCTCTCTATTTTTTTACAATTGGATTATTCACCCTCTCTCTGCAATGAAGAGGTTTTTATAGATGATGCCAATCCATTTAAATTTTGAATTTAAACCTTTGAATTCAAAATAGGAGCCTGGAGTGGTGGTTATGCAACCACCATAACTACCTAACTAATCACACTCATTCAGCCAAAGGTGTCTCCTCATGTTGCATGTAACCACAAGCCTATCTGATGTTCCCTTGCATGCCTCAAGTCACCATTTCAAGATGCCTCTTGCCAACAAGTCGAGTATAACTACCTTTAGCACTCAACCAAACAAGCCCTTCTCTAATTGCCTCAACCCAAGGTCATGTCCAGTTCGATGTCTCATTGTAATCTTTACATTTTATTACAAAATTTTCAATGGGAGATGGTTTGTGTATTAATTGGGAATTTTATTTCAATTCTTATTAATTAGATAGAACTTACTTTCTTGAATCTTATCTCTCTGTAGATAACTTTGGACTTCATTGATCCAGAGTCACCAATTTGAGGTAAATATGTGTTTGGTATGGTAAAGTTTTATGATAACAGAAAAACTATATCTATATTCTTACATTTTCCATAAAATAAAAAAAAAAAAGGGATTCTTTGAGAGTTTTATTGTTGAGCTTTTGTCACAAAAAATCTGTGTGGAACCTTGTTGCATGAATTGAAGTACTTCAAGAATATTTCTTAGCCAAAGAGCTTGACATGCACTAAATGTTGTAGCAACAAATTCAGCTTCAATGGTTGATAACATAACCAGTGGCTGCTTCTTTGAACACCAAGTAACAGTTGCAGAACCCATCATAAATACATACCTAGAAGTGCTTCTATCATCCAAATCTCCAACATAATCACTATCAGTGAAACCAAACAAATATAATTTTTCACACTTTTTATAGAATAAACCTGTGGACCCGCATTTTTCACGTGCGTCCCCACTCGATCGGCGAGACTCGCTTTTTATTTGTGAAAAATTAATTTTTAGAAAAATTGGAGTCGCCACTTATTTTATTTTTATTTTAAAGGGAAAATAAAACAAGAAAGAAAAACCCTACAATGTGACTCCATAATTTTTGGAAAAAAGGCATGTCTTTGAAAAACCCGTGTCTTGGTCCGGGGATCAGATTACTTATTGGGAAGGTACCTCTAGGAGGTAGCACCCCTCTAAGCCCTAAAAAGGTCTCTACTGACTAAGTTGAGGGAAACGTGGAAATTAATCGGTTAATCATGGATACCTAAGTAGACTAGGTGGTTCCAAAAGAATAGCATGCCAAACAAGATCAAATCATAATAAAGAAAGGTTAGGATGCGTACCTGGACCGCTTCTCAAGCGCTATCATAAAACATCGATAGTTAATTTAAACAATATATCATCCAACATGTATTTTATTAGAAATAATCAAACAATGAAACATATATAACAGAACACTCAAGCATTATTAGACATAAGCATTATTTCACAATGACAAGCATATTCACATAATTCAGAAAGTAGGTGATAGAAGACATACCTGGATAGCATTGATAATTTGTAACGTGCTTCCTCAAGTTGTAAGGGGTTAGATAACAAATAATAGAATATATAGAAATCCTAGCATGCTCGTTATCTAATTAGCATAGCAAAAGTGACCAAAGTATACAGAATCATCAATTATCACATACATCTTGTATATAATTTCTAAAAAATAGATAGACGTGATTTCAACAAGTGTCAAATGTGGCAACAAAAATAAATTTTGAAAAGATTTTCTTATGTAGGGGTTTCACCAATTCCCCAATCGATATACACGAATTTAGCTTAGACTTATCCCATTTGTTTGGGACCACAAGCTTTGATTCGTGTTTCATTCAAAACTGTAATTTTATTTGAAAGATGTGAACCGATCAAAACATGATTGCACATTATTTTTAAAAATGAGATTTTGATTCTAAGAACTCTAAATGGATTTTTGAAATGGATTATAAGGGGATCTTTTGACTCTAAGAAACTCTAAATGAATTTTTAAGATGGATTTTTAAGGAAAATGAGATTTTGAGAATAGTGTTATATTTTAAAAATAAAAGAAATTAATTTGAAGGCAATAAAGTGTATGAATCAAAATACCAAGCAAAACAAAAGAGAACAAAATCACAAAGTAGAATTTTTGACAATCGATAAAATTGAAGTGGTGGAAATGGAGGCTAATCTTCATGAGTTTCCAAAAGCCTCCGAAAAGTAAATTTTACCAGACTACCAAAGCAATAAATTATTCAAACTTAGGTCAAATAAGCTGACAAGGTACTCACCAAGAATTAATAACTAATTTTCAAGAAACACGTCAATTAAGAGTAACAATCAAAATGAACTTCCAATCATAGAATTAATTTTATTAAAGAACTAATATTATAGAAAATACCTAAACTAAATAGGTGAATGAATTAAACACTAATTGAGGCAAATCTAAAAATCAAATCCTTAACACATATGATCAATTATTTTAACGAACTAAAATTTTATAAAAGCAATTGCACCTAAAATCATTTAAAAAACTAACCAAAACAAATTTTAAAACTATATGTCTAACCTATAGAATCAATCTTATTAATAAATAAATAAATGAATAACAAGTAATTGAAGATACATAAATAAATAAATAAATAAAACTCAAATGCTTTCAATCTAATGCAATGAATCAAAATTAAATTAAATAGAGATCAAATCATTCTTTTTTTTTTTTAATATAATGAATCAAAGTTAAAACTATATGAAATCAATTTTATTTTATTTTTTTTTAATTTAAAATGATACATCAAAACTAAATTTAAACATAGTTCTAACCTTTAAGTAATAGATCCAAATTAAAATTACTAAACTTAAAACACGAAAATAATAACATGTAATTGACTAAAACTCTAAAATACTCAAACTAAATATTAACGGGTCAAAATTAAAATTAATAAACTTAAAACGCGAAAACGATAACACGTAATTAACTAAATTAACTAACTAAAATTATAATCAAGTACACAATTGAATATTAATGGATTAAAATCAGAATTAACGAATTCGGAAATACACAAACACCAATACGAGGTTCACCAAATTAATTATCTAAACATTCCTAAACAAATTTTTATTTTTTATTCACATTAAAAAAAAGAAATAAAAACATAAAAATAAAATCTAAAGCACGTAGATGAATATATCGTCATGGAATTAATTAAATTAAAAAAACTAAAATTCTAAAACCACTACCAAATTAAGATTCACACGTCAAAAATTAAACAAAGAGTTCTAGCTTACCTTTTGTAATAATGCATGGGCCGTTTTCCACCAAAAGTGACAGTAGGATTTTTTTTTTTAAAAAATCTATTACAAGAATGCATGGTCTGATGGTTCCCACAATGATTTGTATTCGGTCATGGCAATGGAGATTCCCTCCTCAATGCTCACATCCCGTGTGGTTATATGCTTTTGGACCCTACCACACATTTTTTTTCACACAGCTTGCGATGCATAGGGTCACAAATCTGATTCCCGGGAGAATGGAATGAGGTGGAGGTAGAACAAAATTCCCATGTGTTATGTGCTGGTGGTTCTACACGTGGGCCAAGTTTGGAGATTCCATGCTCCAACAGTATCCAGAAGAGTCACCACAAATAAGCACCAGAAACAGGGGAAGGTATCCAAAAAACAGAGCATGAAGAATAAAAAACAAAAGGAACCGATAAAAGTCGTGTTTCATGTTTCGAATCAACGGTTTAAACAGGTGGGCGGAACCAAACACATTTCAAATAGAAATCAAGACATGATCGCAGGCATCTAATAGAGAAACTAAAGCAGCACCAAACCAATCTTAACAAAACCCAAAAGAAAGTGAAACATGAACACGCTATAACCCAACCCAAACAATCCAAAGAATAGCAAAGAAGCCAAATGCATGGTAGGATATCTATGCCCAAAATCAACAACAAGCAGATAGGTCTCTGATGACCACACTAAAGTATCAGACAAGTCTCAATAATAGCAAACAAAATAAGTGTACAAAGGAGCCGTGATTTTACAATGAAGAACTTACCTTTAAGAATCTGCAATCTGATAGATCTCCTCTCTGTTATACTCTTCTTTCTGTTCTACCCCTCTGTCTGTTCCCCTTTTTTTTGTCTTGCTCTTCTTTCTGTTCTGCCCTTCTCTCTGTTCCGGCCAAAATAAATATCTTCCCTCCTGTGGATCTCTCTCTACCTCCACACAAGAAAAGTCCCCTCTGTCCTCTTCAGAATATCCTTCACTTGCCTTTTCCCCCTCTCTCTGTTTCAGCCAAAAATAATATTTCTCCTCCTGTGGATCTCTATGCCCCCAGAAAATAATCTCTCTTCAATTTATATGGCCGCCTTCTCTTCTGGAATCTTTTTCTTTTCCTTTTGGAGATGTAGGTAGATATGGGAAGCATGGGTCGCTTGGAGATTCCCAAGGATGCAGCTGCATGTTGTTTTGGTAAGTGTTTAGATCAGTTGACTTTTCTTTCTAAAAAAAACCAAAAGGAATCTCCCCTTAAAATAATATATCTCTCCGTGTTCCCCATCCTTTCTGCCCGTTCCTTGCCATATTTTATATGATAGCCCGCCTTTGTATGGAATATTTTTGTTCCTTTTTTTTGGGAGGTGTTTTGTTTGGTACCTGCTGCGGTTTGAGCAAATTGAGATACGTGTAGACTGACATCCCAGCAAGGGCTGTGGTTGCTCCACAGATATTAATTGTGCCTGAACCTCCTCATCTGGGTGATGTCCTTTCTTGTCAAACCAGTAGGAACCTTCTTCTCCCATGGGTCCTCGTCAATGCAATAGGGTTTGAGATCAATTGGGTCAGCTGGACATCCCAGTAAAATTAACTCAGAAAATGCAGCAGTGAATGGAGCATACTTGTAATCCACTTTCTGTTTTCCTCCATCAGTGGCCCAGTCTGACCCGTCCCGTATTGAGCCATACACATACATTGGACTAGTGATGAAGTAGTTTCCTATGGCTTTTGTCCTCATGAACAACCTTATGGGGACATCATCAACGTAAAATATGATATGGTTTTCAGTCCAGAGGATACTGTACTTGTGAAAATCTGCCGATGGGTCGAACCAGAGGGTGTAGCGCTCTTCTCTTCCTTTACTGGTGCTGTTTCTGATGGTTGTATTGCCATGAATATTGGTCTGAACCACCCACTCTTTGCCTTTGACGTTTCCCAGGAACTCGAAGGTCGCTTCGTCCTGGTTCCTGCTGTATATGTCTTGATTCATGGTAAAAAAACGCAACCACAACTCCTGCAGTGTCCTGGTTTCTTGGTAGTTTAATGGAGGCACTGAAGTATCCATGGAGGAAAATATCTGAAGAGACAAAGTCAGAACCAGTTTTCCGATCCAGACTGATCTTCGCCACTGTGCCATTGTGTACAGATTTTATGTTTTCGTCCCCAAAAACCTTGAAAAACCAACGATCAAAGGGCGTGGAATATGCTAGGTTTGTTGCAGAAGGTCGGAAAGAAAGGAAAGAATTAAGAAGGAGAAGGATAGAGCAAATAAAGAGAGACCTGGCCATCTTCCTTGGATTTGTTTGGTTCAGCATTGAGAATGTGAGTGAATCAAGATTTTTGTAAGAAATCTGCAGCAAACTATTTTGCAATGCATAAATTGCTGCTGGAAGCCCTGATGCCGTCAATGAGCCAACTAAAGTCCATTCATTATATAGTTTCTTCAAACCACCTTCTCTTGCAATGAGAAATAGGGCACAGATAACCTTTGCTACCTCGCATGCTAAGACGGATGAAGTAACAATAACCTCTCGCCTGATGAAACGTTTGGAGATCAAAGGCTGAGCTCCGTACTGAAGGGTAAGAAGTACAAGATACAGCCACACCCTTGGGTTTGCTTACTCTGGAATCGCAGTGGGCACTCCACGCTTCTTTGTCGCCATTAATGGCGACTAGAGAGAGACCCGGTCCCTCCTTCTTCTTCCCCTTCCTCCTCTTTCTTCGCTGTTGCTGTTTGTTCGATCTCTCTTCTAGTATCTCTTTTGGTTTATAGTGAGGGTTTTCTTTCAGGCTTTGCTCAACTGAACTTGAGACCCACTGTACTGAAGCTTGTTGATGACCGAGATGTATAATTCTACCAAAGGTATGTGATTCATGAATAGTCTTGATTGTGAAGGTGGGAACACCTGTAAGTTTTGCACAATGAATTCGCCAAGGGCATCCATCATTTGCACATTTGGCAGTGGAACGAGTCTTGTCTGATTTAACTGTCTGTATCTCAAAATGAAAAGCAATGGCAGTGTCTCTCAATGCCCTCCTACAGCTGTCAATTTTCAGCAGTGATTTACAACCTTCAATGAGGGCGTTTAGGATTTAATATCTTCTGGTACTTCAAACCGAACAGCTCCATCTTTAACAATAGGAAGCTCTCTCAATAATTTCCTCATGCAAAACAGAATAAAATTAAAATAAATAAATAAATAAAAATTAGAAGAAAAGAGAAGAAATTAATGGAAATCATGAGATTGGTAATGAAATAAAATATGATTTAAAAGAAAAGGAAGAGAACAATGAGAGACTAGATTATATATCCATCATTCAATAAGGGGGGCTATATGCACATTTTGGAGTCTAAACAATTCCTGCAATTTCCTATTAGATAAGTGAATAAATAAAATAAAAATAAAAATAAAAATAAATAATAAATAAAATAAAAATAGTAATAATAATAATAATGACAATGATAATAATAAACAAATAAAGAGCAAAAATGAAAATGAATAAAAAAAAATATATATAATTATCGAATGCATGCAATAATAATAGTAATAATAATAATAATAATAATAATATATAAGAATTGAGCCCGATGAAGTGTTTAAGTGGACCTATTCTGAAAGGGTATCTAAGGGCCAAGTGTATCTAAAAGCTATCTTAAAAATGGATGAAAAGTCTAAGTCTAAATTAGGGCTACCAAGAGTCACAATAGGGGTTAAATAATTCCTCAACCAAAGTCTCCGAGGTGACTCAGAAAAAGGTGAGTCGTATGAGTAGTAATGGGCCACCAGGAACTACCGCGGGGCACTGAAAATGAACTTTAAAGACATGTGCTAAAGGGACAAAATTGAGGGTCTACAAAACCATATTTTGTAGTACCATACAACTACCTTTTACCTACCTACAAGACTTTGTAGCTAAGAGATGAATCTCCTTTGGGCTCTCCTTTTACCTACCTACAAGACTTACTGTTTCCATTATATCAGGTCATATTTCTGTCAAATACATTAAGCTCCCAACAATTTATTTGTAATATATACTATAACTCTTTTTTTTAGCTGGTGGTGTTACTAAGTTATAGTTCCTCATCCCAAACTTGTCTAAGATTTCTTGCACATATTTCTTTTGACAAACAAAGAAAAATTCCAATGGCAGACTGCACAATTTCTATACCTAGAAAATAATGCATCATTTTAAGATCAAACATATCAAACCCAAGCATAATTCTCAAGCATGGCCCTACCATTTCCTATGTAAATCAGATCATCTACATATAGACTTATCACAAGCAACTTTCCTCCAATTTTTGTATAAAGAGTATACTCATATGGACATTATTGAAAACCTTCCTTTGTTGGAAAATTTTGGATACAATGGAGAAAAGAAACACTCTCAAACACTCACTTTGATACAATAAAACTCTCAAAGTTACAAAATAAGAACAACAAGAAGAAGAACACAAGAAAGGCTCAAACAAGTTCTTGGAACTTTGTCCAAAGACTCTATTTCCTCCAACTTCTAGAAATCTTTAGGGAACTAAGGGAAATAGTCTTGGGATTGATCAAGCCTTTTCACTTTTCTGCATAAGATTTCAAAAAGAAGAAAAGTCATATAAAGCACTCTTAGGGTTGAAAAATGGTTACAAGGATGAGAAAAAACCCATTGTCTTCCTCAATCTCTTCATTTTTGTAACATTCAAAAAATTAAATCATATATTTAATTCACACATTAAACATGATTTAATCTCAAATTTGTAACTCTCTTACACTTAACCTCTTAAGTTTTATAAAGTTACAAAGATGAGAAGACTCATTGTCTTCCTTAACCTTTCAAGTTTTGTAACATTTCAAAACTTAATCATATGTGTAAATACCTCTTAAGTTTTGTAACATTCCAAAACTTAATCACGTGTTTATTTCACACATTAAAAGTGTAACCCTTCTTACACTTTATTTTCAAAAGTTATTTTTCAAAAAGTGTAACTCTTCTTACACTTTATTTTTAACCAACAATATATATATATATATGTTTATATAAATATAACAATCCCCCACTTGGTTAAAAATAAACATCAACCCTTATAACCTCAACAGTGAAAATGCATAAAATAAAATATCTTTCGATTTGAATTTTACCTTAGTGTAATTGTCACAAAGCTCCGTTGAAATCCCAGGTTGCTTGTAGCATTGAACCAGTTATTCCTTGTAACGAAACTGGTAACAACACACACACTTCCACTAACCACACGAGTGCCCATTATTTTCTTGCTTAGCACTTTTATGGCCATGTGCTCAATCCATTCATGAACTTTCTTGAAAGAAACTCCAACTCTCATGAGAGCGGCACCACCCTAAGTTCACATAGGTGAAATTCTTCCAGCATCCTTGTTACCTTTAAGATGCTTGTCACACATAGACTGAATTTCATTAAAAGCTTTAAGCTTAACCCTCCAATGGTAACAACTAGCATTAATCATCACAGATGGAACTCACATGTTCTAATGCTGCCACAACCCACTTATCAATGATTTTTTTTTACCCATTGAACTTAAGACTAGTCATTTCTTAGTATTAAGTTGGGTTACCATCATTGGTGAATTTTATTTAAGGAGTTTTAGTCCCATCCCTCTAGATGTTATCCTTACTAAATCTCTTGTAAGAGGTTTAGTAAAAGGATCCACCAAGTTTCCACTTGACCTCACAAATGAGATTGAGATGATTCCATTTTGAATCAATTGTCTCACAGACTCATGTCTAATGCTTATATGTCTAGACTTCCCATTGTACACTCCACTGTACGCATGAGCTAGAGTGGCTTGACTGTCACAATGTATCGACACTGTTGACAAATTATTTGCAGTAAAAGGAATGTCCATCATGAGATCCCTAAGCCACTCAGCTTCTTTTCCAGTTGCAGCAAGAGCTATAAACTCTGCCTCCATGGTTGAGTGTGATATACAAGTCTGTTTCTTGGATCCCCAAGAGACAGCCCCACCACCAAGTGTAAACACCTAACCTGTGGTAGATAAATTATCTCCCACACTCAATATCCAGCTTGCATCTGAATACCCTTCAAGTATAACAGGAAACTTTGAATATTGGAGGCTTAGTTCTTTGGTATTCTTTAGGTAACCAAGAACTCTACCAATAACTTTCCAATGTTCCACGCTTGGATTGCTAATAAACCTACTTAGTTTACTAACTGCAAATGAAATGTCAGTCCTAGTACACTGAGCAACATACATAAGACTTCCAATTGCACTTGCATACTCAAGTTGAGCCACCGATCTACCATCATTCTTTTCAAGTTTTATACTTGAATCAAATGGAGTATTAGCATCTTTAATCTTGAGATGACTAAATTTTCTAACTACTTTCTCAATATAGTGGGTTTGGTTCAAAGCATAACCCCCACTATTTCTTTTCACTTTGATACCCAATATAGTATCAACTTCTCCAAGATCTTTCATCTTGAAGGTTGAGGATAGAAACTTTTTCGTTTCTATTATTCCTTTCATGTCATCACTAAAGATTAACATATCATCCACATATAGACACACTATGACCACATAGTCATCACAAGTCTTAGAATATAAGCACTTGTCCACATTGTTGTGTCTAAATCCATCCGAAAGAATCGCATGATCAAATTTTTCATGCCATTGTTTGGGAGCTTGTTTTAAACCATATAATGATTTGACAAGCTTACACACTTTGTTTTCATTCCCCAGTAGAACAAAACCTTCCGGTTGTTCTATGTAGACCTCCTCATTGAGATCCCCATTCAAGAATGCCGTTTTGACATCTATTTGATGAACAAATAGATTATGAATTGATGCCAAAGCAAACAATATCCTAATCGACGTTGTTCTAGCCACCGGCGCATAGGTATAAAAATAATCAATACCTTCTCTTTGTTTAAACCCCTTAGCTACTAATCTAGCCTTAAAGGTTTGAATCATGCCATCGGTGTGATATTTCCTTCGAAATACCCACTTGCACCCTATTGGTTTAGATCCTAGTGGAAGGTCTACCAATTCCCATGTTTGGTTGGACATAATTGAATCCATTTCATTATTGATAGCCTCTTTCCAAAAAGCAACATCTCTAGAAGCCATAGCTTCTTTGTATGTTTTGGGATCCTCCTCTATTTGAAGTACTATAGGAATTTTTCTTATAATATCTTCTCTATTTCCTTCTACTAAGTAAAAGGAAATTCTTTGAGAGTCAATCTCATCCGATCCCAACACTTTCTCTTTTCTAGCTCTTTGGCTTTTCCGAGGCACAATGGGTTGCTTAACAACCTTTGAAGGTGTCTCCTCTTGAGACTCTCCAACACTAGTAGGTACTTGAGAATTGCTATCACTCAACAAATTCTCAAAGAACTCTACCTCTCTTGATTCAATTATCACATTAGACTCCAAGTCTAATAGCCTATAAGCTTTGCTATTTGAGGCATAGCCTACAAATGCACACTTAATGGCTCTTGAACCCAATTTTGTTTTATTTGGATCCGTTTTCTTGCAATAAGCAAGACACCCCCACACTTTGAAGTAACCTATATTAGGCTTCCTTCCTTTCCATAACTCATATGGAGATATCTCATTTTTCTTCATAGGAATTCTATTTAAAATATGGCAAGCAGTCAACAAAGCTTCACCACACAAATTGAAATTCAATTTAGCATGCAATAACATAGCATTCACCATTTCCAAGAATGTTCTATTCTTTCTCTCCGCTATGCCATTGTGTTGAGGTGTATAGGGTGCGGTGCACTCATGTATTATGTCATATTCTTCACAAAAGGAATTGAATTCACTAGAGAAATATTCACCACCTCTATCACTTCTAAGCACCTTAATATTTTTTCCTAGTTGATTTTCAACTTCAGCTTTGTAAACTTTAAAGGCATTGAAAGTTTCACTTTTGTTTTTCAACAAAAACACATAGGTAAATCTAGAACAATCATCTATGAATGTAAGAAAATACCTATTTCCACCTCTTGTTAACATGCCATTAAGTTCACAAAGATAGTATGTATTAAATCAAGCAAATTAGATGATCTCTCAACACTATGAAAAGACTTTTTAATCATCTTTGATTTAACACATATTTCACACTTTTCAAATTTCTTGGTATCACAAGCAATCAAACCACATTTCACAATCCTTTTAATAGTGCTTAAACCAACATGTGCAAGCCTATTATGCCACAAAAATAAAGAATTTGAATCACACATATAAGCGGAAGTAGAAGCCATTTTATTGATATTGTCATTAGTACAAAGTTTGATCATCCCATCACAAGAATACCCCTTTCCCACAAAGTTCCCCGATTTGGATAAAATTAGCTTACCGGATTCAAACACCGCTTTGATACCCGGTTTGCCAAGAAAATCCCCACTAACCAAATTTTTATTCATATCGGGGACATACAATATATTTATAAGGGTAACCTTTTTGCCGAAGGTAAAAACGACTTCAATAGTGCCCTTGCCAAGCACCTTGGATCTTCTTTCATTGCCCATTTGAACCTCTTGATCTCCCTTTGCATCTTCAAAGGTCTTGAAAAGAGATTTGTCATAGGCAACATGAACTGTGGCACAAGTATCATACCACCATCCTTGCACCTTTCTTTGGACAACGCACACATCGCTTAGTGTTGCAATGATCTCCTCATCAATTGCATTCACCACAGCCCCTTTTTGGTCCTTTCGGTACCTACACTCCCTAGCATAATGCCCGGGTTTTCCACACACAAGACAAGGACCTTTCTTGCCCTTAAATTGCTCTTGATTTTTCTTGGGGCTCATATAATTTCCGGAATTCTTTTTGTCGTTGTTATTTTTACCTCTAGGATGATTGGCCTTTGAAACCGCATTGGCTTTGTTAGTCCCACCATTGGACTCTTCCACCATTTTGTCTCTTGATCTCAATTCTTCCTCGATGCGAAGATGTTTTTGAATCTCTTCCAAGGAGTAATCTTCACTCTTGTGAAGAATCCTCTTCCGGTAACCTTTCCAACTTGATGGTAATTTAGCCACAATAGCACCAACTTGGAAGGCCTCTGGAAGTTCAATTTGAGAACTTTCAACTTATTCACAATTACTTGCAACTCATGAATTTGTGGTAAGAGAGGCTTTTCATCAAAAAATTTGAAATCTATGTATTGAGAAATAAGAAACTTTTTGGTACCTTCTTCCTCGGCTTTGTACTTGTTTTCAAGAGCCTCCCAAATCTCCCTCGTGGAATTGGTATTGCTGTAGAGATCATATAGCCTATCGGATAAGGCGTTCAAAATATGACCCCTATATATGAGCTCATCCTCCTCCCTCTTCTTCCTTGCCGCCGCCACTTGAGGTGTGTCATTTTCCTTTGGTTCCGATAACGGTGCCAAGGTAGGATCAAGGATGTAGAAAATCTTGAGTGCTGTGAGAAGGAATCTCACCTTGTCTTGCCACCTAGTGAAGTTGGAACCATCAAAACGATCCAACCTCACAAGGTCTTGGTTCATAATCTTGATAGTCTCTCCTTCCATTGATGATAGAGTCTTTGATTGTTGGAAAAATTTGGATACAATGGAGAAAAGAAACACTCTCAACACTCACTTTGATACAATAAAACTCTCAAAGTTACAAAATAAGAACAAGAAGAAGAACAGCACAAGAAAGGCTCAAACAAGTTCTTGGAACTTTGTCCAAAGACTCTATTTCCTCCCACTTCTAGAAATATTTAGGGAACTAATGGAAATAGTCTTGGGATTGATCCAGCCTTTTCACTTTTCTGCATAAGATTTCAAAAAGAAGAAAAGTCATATAAAGCACTCTTAGGGTTGAAAAATGGTTATAAGGATGAGAAAAAACCCATTGTCTTCCTCAATCTCTTCATCTTTGTAACATTCAAAAAATTAAATCATATATTTAATTCACACATTAAACATGATTTAATCTCAAATGTGTAACTCTCTTACACTTAACCTCTTAAGTTTTATAAAGTTACAAAGATGAGAAGACTCATTGTCTTCCTTAACCTTTCAAGTTTTGTAACATTTCAAAACTTAATCATATGTGTAAATACCTCTTAAGTTTTGTAACATTCCAAAACTTAATCATGTGTTTATTTCACACATTAAAAGTGTAACCCTTCTTACACTTTATTTTCAAAAGTTATTTTTCAAAAGTGTAACTCTTCTTACACTTTATTTTTAACCAACAATATATATATATATATATATATATATATATATATATATATATATATATATATATATATATATATATATATATATATATATGTTTATATAAATATAGCATCCTTTACCAAATATGCATCTATACGATTATACCAAGCTCTGGATTCTTGTTTTACTTCATATAGTCTTTTTCAATTTCATTGTTGGTCCATGGCCCGAATGTTTCTTCATCAAATACGACATCCCAACTGATTATAATTTTCTTAGTGATAGGATGGTGCAACTTGTAGGCTTTTAATTGATCACTAACACACACCAAGAAAAATGCACTTCTCACCTTTGTCATCTACTTTCATTCTCTTCTGGTTTGGAATATGGGCAAATGCAATACTCCCAAAAATTCTGAAATGATCAACTGCAGGACTATGTCCATTCTAAGCTTCTTCAGGTGTCATATTTTGAAAAGTCTTTTTCCATAGAACTCTTGTAAATTGTCTTTAGTGAGAAAATAATTTTTCAAAATCATATTTAAGAAGAGTAAAAAGGTTTTTCGTCAAAAATTAATCCTAAAACACTATTTTGCAAAAAGAAATTCATGATTTTTTTTTAGTCTGAAATTCTGAAATTCATGATTTTGGAAAGTAAATATTTGTTTCCCAATTTAAGTCTGAGATTTATTTTATGATGATATATAAATATATATATATCACGCTTTTCTTAACAAAGTTTTGACAATATTGGTATTATATCTTGTATTGTTTTTGTTTTTGAGTTTTGAAAATCTAAGGGCTTGTTTGGCTGTGTTTTTTTTTTTTTTTAAAAATTTAAAATAGAGAACAAAAACTTATTTTTTAAAAACAAGAATGTTTGGCAAGATGTTTTAAAAAAAATAGTTTCTTAAAATAAAAAAATTAAAAACAAAAAACTTGTTTGGATGAAAGAATTTGTATTGTTTTTAAAAACGATGTCTTGCTTTTATTTTATAAAAAATTTATAAATTTAATTTATAATAATAAGAAATCAAATTGAAGTTAAATCTTATTAAAAAATAAAAATTAAATTTACTATTATATATGAGTTAAAGATAAATAATTTTTTAAATTATGAAATAATTTTTTTTTATTCTAGTGAAACAAAAATAATAAAATAAAAATAATTTTAATATTCATTTTTAATACAAGTCAAATAAGTACTTTAATATTTTTTTTAAAAAAAAATTCTTGTTTGATCATGATTTCTTATGCTTATTTTCAGAAATTGTTTATAAATTAAAGAACCAAATATTTTTTTTAAATGTTTTATAAAAATAAGGATATTTGGAAAGTCGTTTTTATAAAAGGATTTTAAAAATAAAAAATAAAAAGACTTGTTAGAATAAATCGTTTTTTTTTTTAAAGAAAATTGTTTTGATTTTGTAAAAGCATTTTAAATTCAATTTATATAATATTAATTAATTAAATTTAATTGAAGTTTTATTGAAAATGAAAATAATTTTATAATTATAAATAAATTAAAACGTAAATCATTTTTTTGGTAAAACATAAATAGTAGTATTATAATAAAATCATGATTTATAGTTTTAGTAGAAAATGTACTATTTTATTATTTGTTAAAAAAAAAAGATATTAACATCTTTGTTTTTTTTTTAATTAAAATTGAATAATACTAATTGTGGATATTATTTTATTTAAAATGAATAATGAATGAAGTTTTACTTTTTGAACATATAAATAATCCAATATTTTTATTATATATGCATATATTTAGTACTCAATTTTAAACATAATATTTTAGAATGTTTTGATTTAATCTACAATTAATTAGATCGATTTTTTTTTATTGTAAATTATTCTTAAAAATTAAAGAATTTATTAAAGATTTTTTAACATATAAATAAGCCAAAATTTTTTTTTTATATGCATATATTTAATACACAATTTTAAACATAATATTTTAGAATTTTTTTTATTTAATCTATAATTAATTAGATCGATTTTTTTATTGCAAATTATTCTTTAAAATTAAAGAATTTATTAAAGAATTTAAATGATTAAAATTATTGTAATTTTTTTCCCAATGATTAGATTTATTTTTTATCTCCAAATTATTTTTAAAAATTATTAAACTCATTAATAAATTTAATAAAAAAATATCACTTGATTTGAAGTTCATTTTTCTAGTAGAAATTTTATAAAAGTATGATTATGTGCACAAAAGAAATAATGAAGTTATTATAAACCAATTTTGATCCATAAATTTATGGTATTAATAAGTTTATTATTTGAGTTTTAAATTATTTTTAAACATTGTTAGACTTGTTAATGAATTTAACATATTAAGTCATATTTAATTTGGAGTTCATTTTCCTAATAAAAAAAAAGGAAATTATAATTTTATATAGAAGAGAAACAATAAAGTTGTTTTAAACAAATTTTTGTTCAAAAATTCTGATATTAATAAGTTTATTATTTAAGTTTTAAATTATTTTTAAAAATTAATAGATTTGTTAATAAATTCAATGCATTAAGTCTTGTTTAATTTGGAGTTAACTTGCCTAGTGAAAAAAAAAAAAAAAATAATGATTATATATATATATATATATATATATATATATATATATATATATATATATATAATAACAGAGTGCATGTGTTTTTGTATTGTTTTTAAAAACGATTGAAAATAACTATTATTTATTTTCTAAAAGTTGTTCTCTATTTCACTTTGTTTTTAAAAACTAGAAATAGAGAACAATAACTAAACAAAGTTTAATGATTAATTAGTAAGGTTTTGCCTTTTATGAAATACTTTGATGTTACTTCTCATATTGAAGCCCTATTTAATTTTACACAATATGATACCACGGGCTAGTTAATCTATCATAAAAAATTAAAACAAATAAAAAAGTTATGTTACCATATAACATGTTAATCTACTAAAAACACAAATAAAAAAATTGTGTTACCCTGCAACACTGAATTTTAAAATTGACAAAAAAAAAAATAATTTCCAATATGAAACTCATGCATCCATATACTTTGATTGCTAGGGATAGTGATCTGAGTCTTGTCATTTAATTTGTTTTCTTCATCTAATTTATTTAGGGTCACTCATATTTCTACTATTTATTTAGGATAAACCCATGTTTCGTTGGGATAAAACAATTACAAAAAACTAGCTAGTTAAAAAAAAATATAATTATTAACGAAGGCATATATGGTAATTTATAAGTAGAAATTATAAAACCAAGCCACCAATAGAATAAAAAAGCATTAACAAAATATAAGGAAAGCAAGATGATGTTACATCACCATTTGGAGTTTAAATTGATCTAGTTTAATTTCCTCCAATACTCCAAGTGTTATAATATTCTAATAATTTTCACAATAATTTTTTATAATCATAGTACTCTACCAATAGTAAAGACAAGACTCACTCTATTAAAAACTTATAGGCATTATGTTTATAACTTCTCTAAATAAATATCTCATTTTTCTTTCACCCAACATGCATCCCACATTTCCATTACATGCACCCTACACATCATTTCTATAAAAAAAAATATCTCATTTTTCACCCAATCATGATATTGTTGCCCATTTATGAATTCACACTATGATAAAAAATTGTATATGTAGGACAACTCAACATAAGTTTTTCTTTGCAATGTTATTAAAGATATAACAAACCAACTTTCAAAACCTTCATAAACATCCGTTTTTACTTAAAAAGGAAATTAGCAAACCAAAAGGCATGGTGGAGAGTATGAGCGGTCATCCACCCCTCTCCCATTTTGCATGCCTTCCATGCTATCATTGACAATCTTATATTCATTTATTTTGTTTGGTACGTGTCATGAGTAATAGATGGCCTCCGAACCGTTCGTACAACCAACCATTCCTCACTTTGATGGTCACTATGACCATTGAAGCATTTTGATGGAGAATATTCTCATGTCCAAAGAGTATCGGATAGTCAACGTTTCTGGAGTAGCAGAACCAGTTGGTGGTGTGTCGCAGTGACAGAGGTAGAAAGCTGAATTAGTAGCATTGAAGTTGAAGGATACCTCCAAGCTATTGACAGATCAATCTTGAAGACAATTCTTTGCAAAGATGCCTCCAAGCATATCCGGGATTCAATAAGAAGGAAGTATCAAAGGAACACGAGGTCAAAATGGGTACAACTTCAAGCACTTCGCGAGGAGTTCGCTGCTTTGCACATGAAGTTGGGAGAATCAATTGATGATTTCTTCTCAAGGATCAGACAATGGAAATTGTCAATTAGATGCAGATTCATGAGGACAAGGGGTCGTTGATAAGATTCTTCAGTCGTTGATGACAATTAATTATGTTGTTTGTTCAATTGAGGAGTCCATGACCGAAAACTTATCAAGCAAGATCAAGAAGAACAAGAAGCTCTAAGCAACAACACTCTCAACAATCAAACAAGGAAGATGAAGGAAAAGCTGGTGGCAAAGGAAACAAAGATGGTGGACAACCACACTTTCAAGGATGAAGAAGTATCTCTTCTGATGGTGTGTCATGCAAAGAAGGAAACCCACCAAAATATGTGGTATTTGGATACAGGCTGTAGCAATCACATGAGTGGAGACAAGTCAACATTCTCTTATTTGGATTAATCTTATCATGATACAGTGAAGTATAGAGATAACTCCACAGTCTCTGTTAAAGGAAAAAGAAGAGTCACCATCCAAACCAAAGGAAGTACTAGTTGAGAAAGAAGTAGGAAGTTTAAAACAAGCACTACACACCGATGATGGGGAATCATGGTATCAAACATCAGCTAACAAACATCAGCTATACACTTCAACAAAATGGTGTATGTGAGAGGAAGAATCGCATAATTCTAAACATGGTGTAAAGTTTTTTGGCAAGGAGTGGAGTTCCAAAAAGTATTTGGCCAGAAGCTATCGACTGGAGCATTCATATTTTGAATAGAGCATCCATTTTCAAATCAATTATTACTATATTTTTTAATGCAATAAAATTGGTTTTAATGTAATTTGAAGTATTAACATTCTTTTTGAACTCTATATGAAATTAAATATATATATATATATATATATATATATATATATATATATATATATATATATGAAAAAGGAGAGTAAATAGTCTAACTCTTTTCTTTTACATATTTTGTATATTTTTTACTTTTCTAAAAGATGAACGCATCCAAAGGTATTTTTACATATATTTGTATACATTTTACTTCTCCAAAAGATGAAGGCAAGAAATCAAATTTGATTAAAAGGTATTTAAAAATCCAAATTTAGAAATCTAACATTTTATTTTTTCTTGATAAAAATATCTTTATTTATTTATTTTATTTTATTTTTATAAAAATAATATCAATTGATCTGTTAAGAATTCAGTTTATGCAAAAATTCTCTACCTCTGCCTCCCTCTGCCTCATGGTCCTCTATGTGCCCTTTCCCAACCTCCCACTTTGTCTTGGGAAAAGTGGTTGTACTGCAAAACCTTCACTTCCTGCAGCTCTTCCATATGGTCCTTTGAATTGGCCAGTAGGTATTGAGCAAACGCTTCTGCCCAGCTTGTGTTTCCTCCATGATCATCACCTCCTTTTATGTCCACTGATGAACATGAATCAACTACGGTAAGGAGTGGAGTTTCTTCCTGGTGTCCCAAAACATCAATTAAAATTATAGTTTCAATAAAAACAAACTAAAGATGTTCAATAATACTAAAATTAACAACATAATTAATGCTACTAAATTGTAATTAACTTACAACAATTATTATAATTAATTTGAGATGGATAATGATTATTTATACTCTTAGTTTCCTACAATACTTCAACTTAGATAATAATTATGATAATAAATGTTTCCACCTAATCCACCTAAAAATTGGTTAAATAAAAATGGGACTTTTGTGTTTTCAACACATAAAGGGTTCATAATTAAGATAAGGTCCTCCAACCACCCATAATTGATGATAAGGATATGAGATAGTAATTGACAAAAATATCCACTTGACTCATTTTTGTCTTTATTCTACTACTTGCCACTATTCTTTCTTATTTAACAATTTTTGAATTTTTCATTATTTTTTAAAACTCTTTTATAAATAATTGAAAAATTAACATTATTATTTATTTTTAAATTATAAATAAACAAAAATTATATTAATGATTCAAAGACTATTTTGGAAAATAGTTTCTAAAAAAATATTAATTTAAATAAATAAAAATTATCTTTTACATTTATTTTTATCTTTACATTTTAGAAGTAAATAATTTAATGATTAAAATACCATTTAAAATAAATATATTCACTATTTTAATTTTTTTTTACTAAAAAGTATTTTAAAGTTTTTTTTTTTTTTTTTTACTATTATAAAATAAAAAGTTTAATTTTTTTTTAATCTTCTTCCTTCCTTATTTTAATAACTTTTTGAACATGACTTTTAGTAATAAGTTATATGAAATGTTACAAATTTGTTTATTAAGGACTTTTTTTAATGATTTGAATTAATTGAAAATTTATTAAAATAAGAAAAAGAAAAAGAAATAAAGAGGATGGATGGAGAGTTTTTATTTTAAGTACTCAATTAAAATGTTTTCATATGACCTAATTTTAGAAGTGGATTATATCAATACATAGTAGAGATTGAATTTTTCTTATATAAAAGGGTTGAAAGGTATATTTACTTATTTTAGATGAAAACAAGTAACTGAAAATTATATAGATTATATTTGAGTTTGGTATTAAAATATTTTTCTAGTTTTTTTTTTTTTTTTAAAAAAAAAATTTTACTTTCTATATTGTTTCTTATTGAAAATACATTTAATTAAAAAATGAAAACTATTTTTAAAAATGAAAATTGAAAACCTTGTTTAGTACTATTTTTTTTATATGAAAAAAAAATTATTTATTCATTTATTGCGCCACTGTACAATTGTATTACACTAACTCTACAAGGAAAATGTACTAAATGTACAAAGGCGTACAAGGCTACCATTTGTGAAAGATTATAATAGATTATGAGTCATTCCTTTATTTTTCTTATCACTCACGAATTGTGCATATATGTCATGCACTTTATTTAATTCCCGCATGAAAATTCCAATACTTTCTCCAATAATTATCTTTTAGGAAAAAAAAAATTGACATTAAGTCATCCATCATCTTCTCAACTAAATCATTGGAAATATGGTTAAACACTCCTACGTGGACATGGACACATAACTTAGGAGAGATATGAAATTTGTGCCATTGTACAAGGGTATTACACTAACTATACAAGGGAAATGTACTAATTGTACAAAGGTGTACAAGATTACCCTTTGTGAATTATTTTAATCAATTCTAAACTACTTTTTTATTTTCCTTGTCACCCAAGGATTGTATGCCTATGTCATGCATTTTATTTAACTCTCACATGGAAATTCTAATATTTTTCCCAATAATGATATTTGGGGAAAAAAAATCGAGCATAAGTCATCTACCATTTTCTTAACCAAACCATTGAAAATATGATTAATACACCTACATGAACATATAACTTATGAGAAATATGAAATTTGTGTCATTGTACAAGGGTATTACACTAACTGTACAAGGGAAATGTGCTAAGTGTACAAGGGTGTACAAGGCTCCTAATAGGTTTTGTACAATTTTTAAACAACTTGAATTTGACATTAAGACGATTATTGATAGTTTTTTTTTTCTTTTTTTACCAAACTATGTCATTAAGACATTCCTTACAAAAATTAACACATAGTAAATAAAATTAAAATCAATCATGTTTGAATTATTCATTATAAGTAAACTAAATGAAATATATATTTTTACTATTTTGCCTTTATAAACATAATTTCATTGTTATCAATAGAGATTAAAAAATCATATTTAAATGGAATTAAAAATAAAAAATTTATTTTTATAACAGTTTTATTTTTTTAAATCATTAATTTAAATTATGAAATTAGTTTTAAAATTAAAAATATTTGTTGTAATTATAGTTTTGAAGATTTCATGATTTTTATCTTATTACTTTGAAAAAATTGCTTTAATAAGAAAATATTTATTTTAATGATTTTAAATATTTAAATCCTTATTAAAAAAATATTTAGAATTAGTGTGGAGAGCAATTAGGTAATTTTGGAATGGAGAGATTTTGAATATTTTGAAGACTTTAATTCGGCCAATTACCCTATTTACACTTTCAAAATTATTGGAAGATTGGTAAATTAGTATTAAAAATATTATCTTTTTTATTAATATTATATATATATATATATATATATATATATATATGCATGTGAGTGCTTACATTATTTTCGAAATAATAAATATCATGTGTCTAATTTGCAAGTTAGAAAAAAAATTAATTATATTTTATGAGGTATTTAAAAAGTATTTATTATATGTTCTATAAATTTGAAAAAATATAATATTTGATGATACCTAATTTACAAGTTAGAACAAACAAATAATATTAATATTTTACGAGGTGTTTAAAAATTATTTAATATATATGAGAAATAATATAAGTTTGAAA
Source organism: Vitis riparia (assembly GCF_004353265.1). NCBI lineage: Eukaryota > Viridiplantae > Streptophyta > Magnoliopsida > Vitales > Vitaceae > Vitis > Vitis riparia. The sequence continues at coordinate 15,755,417 of NC_048439.1, forward strand.
TAAAGAATCATATTTAATATTATAATCATATTTATCAAATTTTTTACTAAGATTATCTTTAATTCTTTTAATATATTTATACTCATTTATTTAAAAAATGAAAACTAATTTTTTTTTTTAAACATTTCTATTACCTTTCAAGTAAAATATTAGATAAGTTTGAAAGTAAATAAAAAAAAAATTAAATACCACTTTTAATAATTTTTAGATAAAATTTTATATAATATATTTTATTTGAAATTTAATTTCTAAAGTTTAACTAAAAAATTGTAAGGGTTAAGGGTATTTTAAGGATTAATGAAAGATAATATCCTTCATCTTAATTTTCATACTTTGTTTGGGTCTTGGGTTTAAATATGCATGATATATGGACCAAATGTTAATTTTTGGGCCGAGTTGGACCCAAAACACAATTCTCCCAATAAAAATCTCACTATGTTCCAAATATATATTAACTAGTATTATAGTGTTTATAACTTTACCATTTCTATTTAATTTCCTCCACTACTTCAATCCTTACTCAAATATTATATTAATAATGAACATGTTGAATTGAATTACCCAATAAACATATCAAATATGCTTCAAAAGTTATGATATTTATAACTCTGGCAATCATGTATCTCATTCTTCAAACAATATGTTTGTGAACATTTCAGTTATGTGAAAGAAATCATAACATTTTGGCCTATTTATGAATTAAGAGATGAAAGACAAGTCCCATTGCTTTTAACACACACATATATACATATATATATATATATATATATATATATATATATATATATATAAAGAAAATTTAAATGAAAAGGAAAAAAAAAACTCATAGAAAACATTTGTATGACTCATTAAAAATGTGGCACAAAAGGTTAAGAATGAAATAGAAAAAATGATTCAAAGTTCAAACAAAAATCTCATAACAAGTTTCAATCATAAATATGACATCAAATGCTAGTAATTAAAAGAAATATAATTAATTTTAAGAAAGTATGACAAAAAATGTGACAAGTCAATAATATATTATCAGTTAGATAATTCTAAACCAATAGCAACATTTGTAGGTTAATGGTTGGTTTTTTTTGGGTGAGACTTCCCTGTATGTTTCATTAGCTTCAATTATAGGAATTTCAATTTTAATTCCTTGAATTGAATCATGAACCCTAAATTTGATGGCAACACAAAATTAACACATCCCTTGATATTATATATTTTAATTTAGTCATAAACCTTAAACTTTTAGGTGGCTAAATTTTCTTAAATCTAAATAGATCTTACTTTAAGTTTAAATAATATTGAATAGTATTAAATATTAAGTGTCTTATTTGGACACACTTCTTGCTTTTCTTTTTTAAAATAGAAAATATTAATAAATTATATATATATATATAAAGAATAAATCCACGTAAAATTAAAATTTGATGTAGTATACATTTTTTGATATGTCCATTTTAAAACCATTTTTAAAACTATTATTTTTTTAACCTACATGGGTAAAAGTTCTTTTATCTTATATAAAAGTTATTAGCATGTGTTTCTTGATTTTAAATATAAAAAGCATGAAGTGTATCAAAATAAACACTAAATTGTTTTCTTTTCTAATATTTTTTTTTTACTTAAATCTTAAAAAAGCCACTAATTTAAAATCATTTTTAAATAGTTTGTTTTTAAATTTATCACTTTCTCTAAAACAATTTTATTTTAATGGAAAGAAGTAAAAAATGTTTTACTTTTATTTTAAATTCGAAAACAATTTTCTTTAAGAATTTAGTTGAAACAAACAAACAAGGGAATGCTTAACAAACCATCTATTCACATTGGCAATTCTAGGTAAATTTTAGTACCAAACATGCTAAGTGGCAGTCTTTAATAATGCCACATCATTGAGAGATTAGGTATTATAAAATCATAAATGCTTCATCCTTAATAGCCCCAGGGTTAAAATTACAAGTTGCCCTCAAAACTCTTAGTTTTAGTCATTCAATAAAAGCAAACAATTCAGTGTTGAATTGGAAAATGATATCAAGTAACTCAAATCAATATAAAATCCATATCAGAAGCGCATGAATCTTCAACCTTTCAAACTAACATTAATAACCATCACATGGTTAAAGCTGCAAGAACCTCAACTGAAGTTGGTTAAGCACTTGAGGAGTTATACTAGTTGTGCATGTAAACTGAATACATTGGTTGGTTAATGAATGAAATGCGTAAGAAATTATTTCATCTATGAAATTTCTTTTATGGTAGTAAAGCCACGACAATCTCTTGAATCTTCTGTGAGAAAATCTCAGCTCTAGAATATTTCTTGACAACTAAATACCTTCAGTCGCATTGATGGCAACCTCAACCCAATCTTCTAGCCTACAAGCTAGAGAAACACCTATAACTTCTTCATCAAATGGTTCCATTTAGTAGATGCTAGTACTAAATCATGCACTTCCAATTAAACTAGACAGAAACAACTATATTCTCTAGGCACTCACATGGAAAAATGTGGTGTTTGCTAATGGATTTGAAGATTATATTGAAGGATTAAAAGTTTGTCCTCTAAAGATAACAAATTCTAGTGATTCAAATCCAGAATTCATTTTGTGATGAGGATTTGATAATATGATCTTGAGTTGGATCTACTCCTCACTCACTCCCAAAATTATGGGACATATCATTGGTTATCAAACTTCTTATGCAACTTGGTTTGCATTAGAGAAGATTGTTTCAACCTTATCCAAGGCTCAAATTACGTAACTAAGAATAGAATTTCAAACAACAAGAAGAAGGTTCACTCTCAATGATAAAATATATCTCAAAGCAAAGAGACTATTTGTGAACCTGTAACAAACGGGATCCTCACTTACAGCTTGTGAAGATGATATCTCTCTCCACTTGGTACATAGTATTCTACTTACTCATGATGTCATTGCTGCAAATATTGCTACTTCACAACACCAGAATTACAACAACAAGAATGGTGGCCAAAGTCACAATTAAAATAATCTCATTTCCAAAAAAAATGGCTATAGACACAAACCAAGTAGAAGCTCAAATGGTGGACCAAATCAAGTATATCAAAATAAAAATATTGAACGTCCACAATGTTAGCTATGTGGAAAGTTCAGTCACGCTGTCATAAGTTGCTACCATCGGTTTGATATTGATTTTCAAGGATTCATTACCACCAATAATTCTAATACCCTCCATAAATCTGGCAACAACAACACCACATAAATGCAAGCCATGCTTGCATCCCCTTCCACCACAAATGATGAAGCCTGGTTCTTTGACACTGGGGTTATGTATCTAATACCCTCCATAAATCTGGCAACAACAACTCACTCCAAGATTTTGGTGCTCTCTTAAATGTCTGGCCATACAAGGGAAGAGATCAAGCGATTGTGAGTAATGGTAAGCAAATTTTCATCCTCAATGTTGGCACAAAATCTTTTCCTTCCACTCTCAAGGTCTTGCACTTAAAGAAGGTCTTTCATGTTCTTCATCTTACTACTAATCTCATTAATGTTTCCAAATTTTGTACTGACAATGATACCTTCTTTGAGTTCCGTCCTAAATTTTTTCTTGTCAAGGATCAGGTTACAAAGAAGGCCCTACTTCAAGGTCATCTTAAATATGGCCTATATGAATTTTCTCCACAATTTATTTCTCCACTTACTGCATTCTTCACTTCCAGCTCAATCCACATATCTAAGCCTTCACATCACATGGCTGAAATTTGGCATTCCCATCTTGGTTATCCTATTGATGTTGTTTTAAAAATAGTTCTTACTATTTGTAATCCAAAATGTTTGTTGTGCTTGTCAATATGCAAAAAGTCATAGAGTACCTTTGTTTTGTCTTAATCTAGATCCTCTCACCCTTTGCCTTGATACATATGGATTTATGGGGGCATGCTCCTATTCTATCCACAACTGGTGCAAGATATTTATTATTATTAATTGATGATTTCTCTTGGTTTTCTTGGCTACATCCTTTAGATAATAAAGATCGAGCATTACCTACTTTCATTAAGTTCAAAGCACTTGTTGAAAATCAATTCAATTCTCCTAGTTTATGCTTGCTATGTGATAATAGTGGTGAATTTAGAGCCTTCACTTCCTATCTTGCCAACCATGGAATTCAACATAGTTGTTTTTGTCCAAAAACACCTTAACAAAATGGGTAGGCTAAACGTAAGATAAAATGTGTGATTGAAACTAGTCTTATCTATTAGCTAATGCATCCTTACCTTTAAAATTTTGGACACTTGCATTCCATACAGTAATCTTTTGTTAGCATCTTAGATCTAAGCATCAAAAGCAATACCAATTTTTCAAAACATTGATCTTTAGGGTTAAAGTACTAAACTTTAGGTTTGGATGTTCCCAAACCTTAAATACAAGTGTTGAAGACTCAAATCAATGTTGTTGGAAGTCTTGTAGACCCAAGATCTTCCATTTGATAGCTCTTTCTTGATCTTGGAACACTTTTAGTGGGAGGGGAAAAAAGAGTGGAGGCAGTGTCTATTCTTTTTCTCTGAAGGTGGAAGAAAACTCTATAGAAACCTAACCCCTAAAGGAGGTATTTATAGGGTTCCTCATTAGGTGTAAGTGACTTGAGCCCACTAAGGGCTTAGGTCAGTTAATCTAGCCCAAAATAGTTCATAATTGATTAATTAACCCAACAGGGTCTACTAATTAATCAATTAGCTCAATTTAGAGACCTTGTTCACTTACCCTTGTATAACTCTATATAATTATCAAAATGCTCTTATGTGCAAAACGGAACCTAAAGTCAATCCAACCCGCATAAACTATACCAACAAGATACATGAGCGTGAGCGAAAACTACTAGGACCCATAGGATAGCACTAGTTCCCTTAGAATCCAATTCTAAAGTTAATTTAACATTCCACTACATAGAATCAACTACACTCTAATACCTTATGTAAATAACAATGAGACACTAAGTGCTCAAGTTTGTGACTCGCTATCCATTGCATTCAGTCTCCGAATTGGAGTTTGTAATATAACAAGGTGAAAACTATTAACCTTTCAAGACTACCTCTATTGTCCTTGAGCTATAGATCTTGCTATTATGTGTTTAACTAACATATCTGAGATCTCCAAGAGCTTATGTCAAGTTCTATTGAAGAAACTACTATAGTCATAGTTTATATGAACACATCTCTTTAAGATTGCCTAAGGGGATACCCAGTCTCAATCCCATGAGATATCATGGTGCCATTATTAAAAATATATACCTATTGGTACTAGCTTCCATCAATAATGACCCAATTCATAGGGAATATATAGTCAACTCACAATCCCACCCATAGGTCAAAGTTATTGCTAACTTTAACACAAACTTGGTATTCTCTCAAGGTTGAGAGACAATATCATGAAGTAGTTTGGTGAAGTTATGATTACTTGATAGTCATATGTTATGACTTACCGTAAGTCCTATCTAATATGTAACTACACACACTAGTGCACTCATCATGGGAAACCCTTCTTGATGGCTAAGACTTGTCATCCCTCCAATTAGGAGGTAGTGTACTATAGCCTCAAAAGGATTGCCTAAGTCCATAATTCAATTGTGAACAAATCATATACTTATAAGGAATCCAAGACTTAGATCTTTCGTGCAACTCCTCATGCATCCAAGTCATGTACAATGCAAAAGATGCTAGGAGAGAATGCTTATAATGTACAATGCATGGAATAAGGATAAATAAAGTGAAACTAAAATATCATTAAATAAATAATGAATTTTAAATATGTTACATCATGTCATATTTTTAAGGGCTTTATCCTAACATTTTTATCATCGACCGTTTGCCTACTAAAGTCCTTCAGTTTCAATCACCATTCCAAATCCTTTATGAAATGATTTTGAACTATCATCACTTAAAAATATTTGGTTGTCTCTACTATCCATACATTGTCCCTACAACAAACATAAACTCCTTTATCGCTCAACTCAATGCATATTCCTTGGATATAGTCCCCTTCACAATAGTCTTTATTTTTACTACGGCATAAATCAAATGTATATTACTCCACATGTTGTATTCTATGAAGCAATATTTCCTTTTTATTCTTCTAATAATATCTTTTCATTTGAAACTTTAACTTCCAAACTAAAGGTGTCAAAATAATCAAGTCTTGGAGTGTGGGTGAAACCTTAAGCTGCCAAACAAGCTTTATATCTATCAATGGAGCCATTGGGTTTGTATTTAAGTTTATACACCCATTTACATCCAATGATATTAGCATGAGTAGGAGATGGGACAAGTTGTCAAGTATTATTCTTGAAAAGAGTAGTGTATTCATTCTCCATCGTAAGAACCCAATGCTGATCTTTAGAAGCTTGTGTGAAGGTAGTGGGTTCAATAATTTTATGAACCATGAGCAATTGTTTCTTCTCGGAAAATTCCAACTTTGGCACGAGTGATCATTGGATGATGATTGAGGAGTGGATCACAATAACCATTTTCAATGTTGGAAGTAAGAATTAGCAAATAGAACCTAAATAATGTCGAGTATGGTGGCTTTAAATGGAGGAATATGATATGGGGTGCTTATAGTGGGAGGAAGGGGAGAGAAACTAGAATCTACTATATGAGTAGGTGAAGTAAGCTAGAAGGCAGACTTGGGTTCTAGTGAAGACATATATTGGAAGACATGGGTAAAAAGGTAGGGTAAAGGGGTATGGAATGGAATGAGAGGAAGTTCTTGCCATTTCACTCTTCTATTAATGGCCACTTCGATAATTGGATGTTTAGAATGCTTTCCTTAATGGTGATTTAAATGAATAGGTTTTTATACATCAACCACCTGGTTTCATAAATCCAAATTGTCCCTCTCATGTTTGCTAACTCGAAAAAGCCTTATATAGCCTTAAACATGCTCCCCAAGCATGGTTCACAAAGCTCAACACTACCCTTATCAAATGAATATTTTAGTCCTTCCGAGTTGACAATTCCTTGTTTTTTCATCATTTCGCAAATAACATTTTAATACTTCTCATCTATGTTGATGATATCATAGTCATCGAAAATAACTCGTCTTAGGTTTTTTCTTTTATCTCCTATCTAAATTCATCATTTTGTATTCATTATCTTAGCCGTCTAAACTATTTTCTTGGAGTAAAAGTTGTTCAAGGCATTACATTGCATCTCAACCAATACAAGTACATTCATGATCTCTTAATTTGAATTGATATGATGGACTCTAAACCAGATCTCACACCTAGAATGCTAGTTAAAACTCTTTCTCAACATGATATGTTATCTTAACACACCTTGATATCTCATTCGCTATAAACAGAGCCTGTTAGTTTATAGCTACACCTACTAATCTCCATTAGTTTACTGTCAAAAGGATACTACATTACTTGAAGAGTGCCTTATCCTTTAGCTTACACATGCACCGATCTTCCTTTCTTAATATTCAAGGCTATACAAATGCGGATTAGGCCTTTTGCTTGGATGATCACAAAAGCACAAGTGGGCACTACGTTTTTCTTGATCCAAATTTAATTTCGTGGTCATCTACAAAATAATAGGTTGTCTCTCATAGTAGCATTGAATCTGAATGCCATGGCTTAGCATCTCTTATAGTAGAAATAACCTAGGTGCAATCCCTTTTGAAAGAACCTTGCCTCACTTTTAATGAACCTCCTTTTGTTTGGTGTGACAATCAACATGCAATTTTCTTTATAGAAGCCCTATTCTTCCCTTCATGTTCAAAACATATTGAACTTGATCTTCACGTCATCCATGACAAGGTTCTCAATAGCGAACTTAACATTCATTATATTCCCTCATCTGATCAAGTCATTAATATCTTCATGAAATATCTCCTAAGCTCTCAATTCTTCAGCTTCTAAACTATACTATCTATTGTTTCCCAACTTGTGAGCTTGCAAGGTGATGATAACCATCACATATATACATGAAGTTGCAAGAACCTCAATTGAAGTTAGTTAAGCACTTAAGGAGTTATACTAGCCATTTAACAATTAGAAGATCAGTTCCATATTGTAACAAACAATAGATTAGTTTCATATAGTTAGAGGTTAGTTAGTTAGGTTAGTATAAAGCATATGTAAATTGAATACATTGGTTGCTTAATGAATGAAATGCATAAAAAATTCTTTCATCTATGAAAGCTTTATTACACAAATTGTTGTCATTGGGAATGGTGTAACCTTTTATCCGTTCCCTTAATTTATCCATTTACATCAATAATGTATTCTTATTGAATTTGAAAGCATCTTTTGGTGTTCTCTTATACATTGTCTTTTTTCATTTAGGCATCAAATTGGTATTCTTCTCATTGATAAGATACAAAACCCTATTGACCTGATTAGATAAGGGCATCCTTTATCAACATATATATCAACCCATCTTTATTTCAACCTCTCAATCTAACTTTTGCTAGTCCCTAACAAATTAAAAGAATAGAATTATGAAACGTCTAAATCATATTCATGGAAACATCAACTACATTGTATTTCAAATTTAAAATTCAATTGAATCGTAAAATGTTAGTGAAAGTCAGTTCATAGCACAACAACACAATTCCAAGTCATCCTTCTCCTTTAGCAATGCATACTTGAACATGCTTCAATGTTTAATTTCAATCTTTTTTCCTCCTAAATTACCTTTTTAAATTATTTTCATTGAGGACTCAAATGAAATTTTCATAGCATCTCCAAATGGAAACTATTTCAAGAATTTTTTTTTTCCTCTCAATCTAGGATAGACTTAGCTTTTGGTTTATACAAAAGAATATATTTCTTTATTTATCAGTAATTTTTTTCTTTTATCTATTTTTCTTCACTCTTTGTAGGCTTTTTTTTCCCTTTTTTTAGTGAAAGAAATATCCTTCTTTGTGGCTCAAAAGGAATCAACTGATCGCTCCCAAACATTTCACTCAAGGTACTAAGAATTAAGAACCATTGAAGGCCAATTTCTAGGTTTTTTTCCCTTAATTTTTGAAGTTAGAACTAATTTTTAGCTTATATAGCAAACACGTTATCGATGGCTCCTAGCCACTTGGTTTTGCATTATGTTATAAAGACAAGAATGCTATGATCCCCTTAAGATAAATGTTCAATTAAGTTGTCAACCAGTCATTGCATTCTTATCTACTTATTCATTTCCATTTTCTTTGGCTCATTGGCTTTTTCTCTAGTAACTCTATCTTTACAGCCTCAAAATATTTTTTTCTTAATCTAAATGGTCAATTCTCAAGCAAGATACCACAATTAGAGTCTCAAATAAAAATAACCTCAAAACTGATATGAAAAATTCTCAGCCTTCAAACTAACAATATCAACATCCAAGGGTATAGAAAGGTAAAGTAAACAAATTAAAGTAGATGGTATCGTCATGTCATTCCTTTGACTCAGAAAAACCTCAATAACTAATTTGAAGATTTCTAAGACTACAAACTAATAATATCAACATCCAAAGGTATAAAAAAGTAAAGTAAACAAATTAAATTAGATTATATCATCATATCATACCCTAAAAAATTATTCCTTTAATAAACTAAGAATTAAGCTAAACAATCCACGAATTCAATATATACCCTTTCATTCTTTAAAATCCAACGAGGCATGCACAAACAATGATAACTCAAAATTAAAATTTTTGGCAAATTAATCTTCCCCAACCTAAGACCCACATTGTTCTTAAGGTGCAATGAAAGACACATACAAAGGTGGGAAGAGTCACCTCAATATCAACACAACATGCTTGCTTAACAACAAACCAATAAACAACACACAAAACAAAAATTAGATAAGGATATGAAATCTAAATAGTATACCAAAATGATATGTCTCAGTTTCTCCTCAAAAAGCAACAGTTACAAGCCATGCTCGCAGCAGCTAAGACCCCTCAAGATTTCCAGAAAATCCTTGAAGAAGGAAGCTCAAGCTTCTCCCAAGAAAATTCTTATGCAGAGTCTGATGATTCAACAAGTTACCTTCCAGACAATGGTGATGACTGTGAAGGAATCCTTCCTCCAATAAGAAGATCTAAGTAATCATCAGCCTTATGTCTTCCATCACGAATATTTTACAAGCTTTGTAGTTTCTGCACCATAAGCAGCAAGCATGTGACTACATAGTCTAAAGCAGCTTGTCAAAATTCTTCTCAGCCGAAAGTAGGTTTTTCGATGGATTTCGGTATTCACTATTCATGCACGAGATTACTATTCATCTTTTTGCCTATTTAAGGAGACTTGATCTTCATTTGTAAGCACCCATAATTTTATGCTCTCCCTTCTCTCTTCTTTCTCTCTCATCATGTAAGCCCTTCAAGCCCCAAGCTTTCTTCAAAGCTGTTTTCCCATTGTAAGATATTTCTCCTTATGTATCTATGTTTTATGATTCACCTCCTATGATGGATGGTCTTTAAATTATGTAAATTTTCAAGTTTATTTTAAGTTTACCTCCTATCATGGATGGTTTGTTTTACGTTTCCAGTTTACCTCCTATTATGGATGGTTTTATATTTATGAACTAAACAAGCTTTTGGTTCCTTCTTTTTTTAAATTTCTTTGGTTATTTATTTTGTTTGATTTCTAACCCTCTTCTTTGTTTTGAATCATGGCATAATTCCTATTTTCATTGCATATGACCTTGTCCTGGGTGTCTATGGTAGATCCAGTGATTCTCATGATACTGTTGTAAACACTGAAGAGATCAATTATCCTAAGATCCAAAATGATTTAGATGATTGGAAGTTACCCAAGGTGTCTAATCAAGAAATTTATAAGAAAGGAACCTTTAAGTTCTTCACAGATTATACCATCAAGACCTCTGAAATGTCAGTCAGCTTAGAACAAGATGACTAAGTCATAAGACTTCTAGATAACAAATCCATTGAAAAGCATAAGAGAGATGACTATAATTTCATACACTTTGGTATGATTCAAGTAGCAGCTAAGCCTTTGACAAGATTAGGTTTAAACACCTCTATTGTCATGTGTTTAAGTGATAATAGGCATCTCGAATATCGAGATTCTATTATAGGCGCAATCCAAGCTGGACTGAATGATGGCCCAGTTTATTTCCAGTGCTATCCTAACTTCACAGTTAGAATAAAAGATGCAGACATCTTAGATTCCGTTGTCCTGCATATTAAAACCCATGGCTTTAAGATCAAACCAGGAAACAGTCCTGTTTCAATCATAACCAGGTTTGCCTATAAGAGCATGAACACAAGCGTTGGATCTGGGGCTCTTTGCACCAGTCCTAAAGGTGAGACCACTTACTTTCACTCAGATATGCTAGATAAGTTAGATTTCATCATCCCCAAAAAGATCTTGTGGAAAGATGTTGAGTTTCCTGAAAATTGGCATTTTGCTAATGCTGTTCCAGCCATTGCACAGCGATCTGAAAGTATCGAACAAATTGTTCAATATCCTGATGGATGAGGAAAACTGGTTTTCTCCAACTCTTTTAGACATTCTAGCAGCCCTAGAGTTTTTGTTTATGAACCCTCTAGAGCTTCAAGCTCTTCCATCCCAGTTAGAACCACAAGGGAAGAAGAAGGTTCTAGCTCAGGAAATCCTAAGAATATTAAGCTAACAAGTGTCAGAAGTCACACCAACGTGGCTAGACCATTTTACACTGAGGAAAATGAGTCTACTCAGGAATCCCAACAGAATGAGTCCCTTGTTATGTCTCCTACCTATTCCCAGATGATTAACACAATAAGCTTAAGTGATGAGGACTTTGAGATCAATAAGGATCTCTTAAGAAAAGACTTCTATTCTGATGACAATAAGCAAAGAAATGATTGGTTCTTTAGCATTGTCCCTAAAATCATTAGAGCCATTCACCAAGAAGAATTCTATGCCTACTTAGGACAAGAAAAGAAAAATATTAAGTTTTGGATTTGGTTTGAACTCTTCAAACAAGAGGATTATCCAGATTATCCTTATAAGCGTGTTAATAACACTAAGAGCACTGATAAAATTAAGTCCTTTGAATTTTCTAAGGAATTCCAAGAAAATCCCCAAATCAACCAGGCTTTTGTTGATAGGATTAATCAGAAGATTAATGATAATCTTGTCGCCCCTTTGACTGTTCAGCCTCATAAGAGAATCAATATGGTTAAAGGTGATATTAGTTCAGAAGAAGAAGTTGATGAACTAATGAAAATGTTTGAGGAACCCCATAATCAAATTATTTCAAAAGATATTAACAATTTAGAAACCTTTAAGACTAGGAATGACTATCCTAGACCTACATTTCCTGACATGCAGTTTGAGGAAAGAAATCAGTATACTCAAGCCTCATACACCAGTGGTACTATCTATGAATGGAACATAGACGGTATGACCGAGTATAACATACTCACTAAGCTTCAAGAAATGATCATGGTAAGTATAGCCTATTATATATATATATATAATACTTTTACTTTCACCCTAAGTTTGTGTAACACCGTGGAGATAGTAAGTGTTTCAACCTTAAGGTTGTAAATGATTTAGGTGGTAATCTTCTTAAGGTTCTTTCTTTTGATGTTAACCTTGTTGAAATTTATAAGAATATAATTCTTTTTTCTTAGGGTTATCGTGCCTTTATAGTTCAATTAATGTTTAAATTTTAGTGTTCATAATCCTTTATAGATTTCATGGATTATTTTCAATTAAGTTTTGGTAAAGAATACTTTTGTGCCCTATTCAGTTCGTGACAGAAGGTTAGAAGTAATAAAAAATTTGAGTTTAAAAAGATTATTATTGTTTGCAAAGCGTAACATATAAAATCTGAAATGAAACTTTTCTTTTTCTATTAGTTCCACAATTTTTATTTTTATTTTAAAACAAGAGTAGTTCTTGGAAAATAGGGTCACTATTTTATATCATTAGCTATGCTTGGGCTAAGAATAGGTATGTGTTTGAAAGTTTAGGTTTTATTAATATTTAGTTATTTATATGTATTTGATGATTTTTTGTAGTGGTCTTAAGTTATACACCTAGCTTGTGAAACTAAACTATTAAATCATCTAAATATCTTTTTATTTTGTTTTGTTTAAATTTTTATATTGTTTTTTGACAAAAATAATTTTTTTTTATATAGTTTATATCTTATTCGTGATGAAATAAATTGATATATGTTAATAATTTCAAGTGTTACATGTAGTGTTTTGGATTTTATAGAAAATGATTGCATATGCATGCTATTATATTAGCTTTGGTTTAAGTAATTTTGCACTTGACATGTTTGACAATATTAGCTATGGAACCATTCATCATGACATGGATCCATGACTACAACTTGGATTTATTAATTCCTAATAACTATCCCAAAAATCATGTAATTAATGACATGTGTTCTCATTCTTTTTTAAAAGCTTAAAGTTTTTTTCTAAGAGTAGATTTACATTTAAAGGGAAAGTACCATTTTAAGAACTCCATTTGACTCTCAAGGCATATTCTAATAAAATAAGGCTTGAGACACATTGAGCCACAACCTTTCCTTGTCTTTCATTGCTAAAGGAAAACATTTTAGGTGATTGATGACATATATACCAATTTAGCTCTTACAATCTTCCACATACTTGTTCAAATTCCTTAAGGTATTTATGACAATTTTACCTTCTATTACTTGGAATTGTAAGACAAGTTGGATCATATTTGGCTAAAGGAGGAAAGGTTTGTTATTGTAAGCTATTGTGGTGTAAAAGGGTGCATTAGCCATGGGTGGTTCTAAATAGTCTCTAAAGTGTTCAAATTTGGGGTGGGTGGTTTCCCTTATTCGCTTTGTGGTACTACCACTTTGACCATTTTCAATGGATTAGTAAGGGTTTGCATGGATACAACCAAAGGTCCAATATAATCCCTACTATAGTTGGGCCTATCGAAATTTATCCCATACAAGTTATTTCTCAAGCAAAAATAAAAATCTAAGCTGAACAAATGTAAGAAAATGGATTTTAGGGGTGAAAGGATGATTATGTGAATAAAAATTAATAAAAGAGTGGAAAGAATTTATTAGTTTGTCATGAATATCACAACCACACAAACTTCTAGATTCATAATTTTTTTCTTGAAATTTTGTCAATATACACTTTAATTTCCAAATTTTGCAAACCACGATGTCCCCAAATATAAAGAGTGACTTGACTAATGAATAACCCAACCTCTATTTTTTTCATTCTTTTAAAAAAAAAGTTACCTTCTTATTGAATTCATATCATACTAAAATATTAATCTAAAAAGTTTCTTCTTAGTATATCCAAGTTACAAGCAATGGGTTTGGGTTGAAGATTCAAAAGGTGTAGGTGAGGTTCTAAGGACTACTTTAATTATAAATCTTTGCTCTGGTGAATTGCTAAGCATCCTTTATCTTATTATGTTGAATTTTCCTTCTTGGAATTGTTACATATGATGAAAAAAATCTTTTTTTTTTCTTCTTTTAGGAAAAAAAAATATGATAAGAAGACAGGAAGGAAGAGCATAAATAAGAACTAAAATAGAATATACATGAATAAAATAGAAGAAGAAAGATATAATAAAAATAGAAAGCAAAGTACCTATGTTCTAAACTAAACTTCAGTAAATATCATCTTAATTTTATGCTCAACATTGGTTTATTAATATTTATAATAAAATGATGAATAAAATTCCCAGTACATCTAGAATTTCCTATATTTTTTTTGTAACAAAATGTTAAAGCTTTTATATATGTTAATGAAATGAATATAGATATAAAAATATCTCTATGTCAAGGTTGAGGATCATGTGGATCATGTGTTAGGCTAGTGTTGATATTTTAGGAACATAAAAAAAGATAAAAGAATTTATACATTTTTCAACAACATCATTAAAATAATATATATATATATATAATTTTCTTGTAATATATATGAATTATCTTTTGATGGACTCATTACAATTTATTTCCTTGTTACTTTTGCTTCATTATAGGCTAAAGAAACATTCTACATTTCCAAAGGAGGGTAACTATAAGTTAGAACTTTTTCTTTGTTCAATTTATATATTTGCTATAAACTTGATTAAAAATAGGTCAGAAACGATGTTGAAAATGCAATGTAACCTTTCTTTTTTGGTTTTTCTTTAAAGTGATATTGACATTCACAACAAGGACATGTGACTATTGGTTTTATCAATATTCTAATTTGAGAAGATAAATCCTCTTAGTTTTTGAATGTCATCTCTTTAGAGAGATGGACCTACATAAGTTGGTTTCTATGGAACATGACTTGTTATAAGATGTGAAGTGAGGGATTATGCTTGATAATTATAGTGATGGAGTGTTGTTAGAAAACCAATCATTGCATTGGATTTTTTATTTTAGCAGTAGTTGTATTAGGGTATCATGCTCGGTAATTATAGTGAAAGGGTTTGGTTAAAAAACCAATCATTGTATTTGATTTTTTATTTTATAAGCAGTTGTATATTTGTTTTTATAGAAACTGCTCACTAGTTACATAAAGGATTGCATAATCTTTTCTATTTTTGTATCTCTGAGGTAATCATGATATTGTTTGAATTACAATTTCCCAATAATTCTATAATAGATATTAATGTTTTTTATTTCAGATGTCCATGTCAACACATCCCAATTTGAGGCCTATGATTGACGTTAGAGTTCACTATTGCTATGTGAATCATGTGTGCAACTAAAAGAGTCTTGAGCTAGTCGTCCTAAGATAGTTGAAAAAAATGTATATTATAATTATAAAGCCTTTATGGTTTTTGAAGCATAATTAACATGGTCTATTTCCCCTTTTTTTCTCATTTTATTTAAATGTTACCTTCTTATTGAAGTTTTATCATACTAAAATATTAATCTAAAATTTTTCACCATAGTATATGCAAGTTACAACCAATGGGATTGGGTTTAAGATTTAAAAGGCTTAGATGAGGCTCTATGGACTACTTTGATTAGTGAGTCTTTGCTTTGGGAAATTGCTAAGGGTCCTTTATTTTATTTATTGTTGAATTTTCTTTGGTGGAATTGTTATATATGATGAAAAAATTATTTTTCTTTCTTTTTTTATTAAATATTGAAAAAAAAAAATCAACCATGAGAGAAGATAAGAAAGAATAGCATAAATAACAATTAAAACAATAGGAGCCATAAGATTTTTTTTTTTTCATTTTCTTTTAATGACCATATCTAGGGGCTAAACTTTTTTTTTTTTTTTTTTTTACTATTTTAAAATCAGGTTGTGATCTTATATTTAGCCCTTTTAATGACTCAATACCATATCCTAGGAAGCATATGATTGCAAAGGATAGGAAGGAACAATGTGAAGGAAGTGGATTTGTTCAAAGGTATTATAAAAGTGAACATCTAAATTGGAAAAGTAAAGCAAATAATTGAAAGTTTTCATGATAGATAAAGGATTATTAGTAAAAAAAGCCAACAATTTTTTTCTCTCTAGCATTTATGTCATACATTTTGTTTAAGTGCAACTTGATAATTTGTGAATTTTTTTTTATGTTAGTAATAGCTTGTATGTTTTAGAGTTGAAATTTTAGTGCATCTTGTGCAATTTTGGAATTTATTAATGATAATAGGATAATTTTAGTGTTCCCAAAGTTTCTATGCTATTTTATTTTTACTTTTTGGCTCAATATTTTTGGTGTTTTCTCAATGACTTGTTATGAGGAATTAGATGTACTATTTGTTTAGTGTTTGTGGCAAAGTAATATTTGAATATATT
This sequence comes from Vitis riparia, assembly GCF_004353265.1. NCBI lineage: Eukaryota > Viridiplantae > Streptophyta > Magnoliopsida > Vitales > Vitaceae > Vitis > Vitis riparia. The sequence goes on from NC_048439.1 coordinate 15,772,131, forward strand.
GTTCATGGTTTATTATTGGGACATGTGTGATGTTTTTTGTATTTAGTTTTTTGATGTGATGGTTTGTTTTGTTGAGAGTAAAGAATAAGACAAATGAATTAATCAAAAGGTTTTCAATTTTAATATTGTTACTACATGGAACAATTGAAAAGTAAAACTTTTATTTTCCATTTACTTGAATGGCGATGCTTCAAATTTTTAACTATTATTTCTAAGATGAGTGTCCATTTCTTCAACACTATTCTTTAAGATCCTAACTTTTGAATGCTAAGTAAAAATTGTTCTTATAGTTGTTCAATTCTGATGTGATATGTTGACCAACTTTTATAGTCTGGTTGATTTTTCCTTCACGTATGCATTTTGTTCCAACCATATAACTATTTGTTAGTTTTCAATATGAATGGTGATTTTTGGTTGACTTTTTGGTTTAACAAAATGAATCTCATTATACAATCATACCAACATTACCTAAAATTGACCTTTTGTTCTTTGTGAAAAGTTAAGGGCATGTTTGGAATAGTGTTTCTAAAACATTGTTGTAGTAAGATTGGTTCAAATTAAGTAGTAATAATATAATCTTCATTCCATCTTCAAACATAACAATCTGGAAGGGCCAAGATCAAGTATTAGAAAAATGCATATTGAATTGTGAATTCTAAAGCACAAACTAGTCCAAGGAAAAGGTTATGGTGGTGACAGTTCAAAAGTATGAAGTTAGATCAATTCGGTCTGTACATTGTTGTATGACCTTAAACTCATTTCTCTCTAGTGTTTCTTTTCTTAACCTAGTTCTATAGTTTTAATTTTTATTTATATATGATTTCCAAATTAAAAACTATTTTATTTTGGAGCATGAATTCCTTGCCCCTATTATCATGTCTTCCATATTAAAGATAGTTATTAAGGCTAAGGATACATAGAGGTGAATGTAAAATAAAGTGAACATGCTTACTTATAAAAGTAATTGTCATCTTTCTACTCCATTAGAGGAGAGAGAAAAAAAGTCTCATTGTGAATAATATACTAAAGAAACCCATTATAAATGTACCAGTCTCTAAACTTCCACACATTCTACATTGTAAGCAATAAGAGACATCAGTTTAGTTGTTTTGACTCGAATGTGCATTATATGAGGTTTTATAGATATATGACTAGAAGACATAGAGGGGGATCATGTTCATATTGACACTAGTGTGAACTTGTTCTATTATATTAGTGTTTTATATTTAAACATAGGTGGATTAAGAGTTCTAGAAAATTATTTCAATTCATTTAATCTAACATATAAAATTTAAATGTTGACAACATTTAAATCAATGTGTAACCTCTTATCAAATGAAATTTGTAAAGTAGTTAAATATGGCTGCTCTTATTACTAATATAATCTCTTATATTGTAAATGGTACAAGAATACATGACATTAAAGGTCCTCGTTCACAAACGAAACAAGTTATGTTGCTTTAACACCTTTACTCATGCTAATACTAAAGGCAGATTGACCAATATATCATATTTTGTAACTTTCATGTGATTCCATGCTACTAGCTTTAAACTGTCAAATTCATGTGAGGATTTAAAATTTTCATTCAACTTCTTATAAACCATCTTGAAATTTAAGCTTTCTTTGTTCTACTTCTCATTACATACTTAATCCTAATTCAAGCATATCATACTTCCTCTTAATGATGATACGATTGTTTATTTTTTCTTCCTCCACTATATAAGTATAAAGAGTGTAATTTACCATACCTTGAGTTAACATGTTAGAACACTCAATTTTAAGAGGTTGCCAAGTTCCCTCTAGGTTTTATTCATGTATTAGCCTTTCATTTTAGTTTTAGTTTTGCTTACTATTTAATACAAAAATTACCTTTATCCTAATATTGAAGCATTAAAAAGACTTTATATATCATTTTGATATTCTTTTCTTCTTAATTCTCATATCATGATTTTTTTTTAACCTTGTTTTTGGAATTTTGATTTTCTTTTAAAAAAAATCCAAATACTTTTTAGGAAACATAGAAATTTCATCAATATATGGTATAGACTGATTAATATCATGGCACTCAAGTATTCATAATGTGCCTCGAAATGTTTTGAAATGCCAAAAACTAGTTCTGGTAATAAAAAGTGGTTTTTTTTAGTTTAAAAGAAACCAAACGATTCAAGACTTGTACTCATTCCAATAACAAGATCTTTAGTGGTAACAATTTTTTCCATTTTTGTATTTTTACTACTTTAAAACTTGAACTAAGAAATGAATTGCTACACTATGCGTGTTTGAAATGCTGCCACAAAGTTGACAATAGTTTAATCTCTCTCTTATTTACCCAAATTATGTTTCTTTAAAGAGGTTGAGCACGTGTGGATGTTTATGTGTGTGTGAATATTTTACGCTCATGATTAGGCTTAAATTTTTCTTTCATTTTATTTCTTCAAAATGATTTTTTTTTACTAGTTTTAAATTCATATCATATATAAAATTTTCAGCTTTCTCAAATAGGAAATTCATTTTTTTTTTAAATGTTGGATTACTTCTTATAATTGTAAGTACAATGGCATGAATGGAGTCGGAACAAGTATGTATTTAATTTTTTTTATTAATATTTATTTAATACTTTTTTACATATTTGATTTGATTTATATATATTTCATGATTTGTTGTAATGGTCTTCAGTTATAATCTGGGAGATTAGTTTGTTACACTAAACTATTAAATCATTAAGTATTCTTTTTATTTTGTTTTGTTTGAGTGTTATAAGTTGTTTCACAAAAAATATATATATTTTTTATAGTTTATATCTTCTTCTTGAGTAAATAAATTGATATCTATAAAAAAAAAAATTAAATGTTTATATGTAGAGTTTTGAAATTTACAATAAATAATTAGTATGGTTCAATATTAGCTTTGGTTTAAGTCTAAAATGTGATTAGAAAAAAATTTCTCGAGGAAAACCATGGATATGGACCATATCACCAAATTAATGCTTAGGCTACATAAAAGATTAAATTAGTATATCCTTACAGAATTAGGTTAGCCTCTTAAAATTATTTTGAAATTTGTTGGCTGCTCACTTGGTAATCAACTGTTTGCAGGGTGAATAAGAAGGGAACTTGCTATTGCTAAGAAGAAGTTTTGTAGATTTTAGCTAATTTGAGTTAGTTTATAGTAGTAAATCGTTATGCTAACTTGATTTTTAAACAATTGCACTTGTTACAAGATGTTGATAGATGTAAGTAGGAGATAAAGACATATTCAAGGATGTTCCAATAGAGCTTTCAATCAGTAGGTATGTTGAGTACTCTTAACATCTATATTATTATACTAATTACTATTATTAATCACTTTCAGAATTGGTTTTTGAATGTAGGTTTCTCATACCTAAGTGAAACAAATGCATCAGATTCCATGTGCTAGTTCTTTTGTATATAATACCTTGGTTTTTTTTTCTTCATGTTACATGGACTTATTAATTGTGTAAATAGTAGGAAAATTTTAATTTATATCTCTTTTATATATTCTTACTAAAAAGGAAAAAATGATCCCTACAATTCTTTCTGTAACAGAAAAACTATTAGAGAAAGAATCTCGTTTGGTGGCAAACGATTTTATAATGATAATTTATTGTGTAGTAATTAAGAAATCTAACAAAATATTTAATGTTATTGTGTGATAGTGTTGGAGAGGACCAAATATCAAAAAATATAATTTCCAATAATTCCCAAAGGTTAAGAGAAAATAAAAGAAAATGTAGAAAACAATGATTTGTGACTTTTATTGCATTGACAAGCATTACAAATAAAGTCAAAAAGACTTAGAAGGTGATAATTCTAAATTGCAACTAGAGATTATTAGTGTCACGAAAATTGGTCCATGCCTCATGAGAGGTGGTAGCCTTAGCAATAAATGATTATTAGTCAAAGAGTGATAACTGAGAATGGCATTAAGAATTAATTGATCTTGACATATCTAGAAAGAATATCGGGTTTAATGAGGTGACACCATCGGTAGTGATGGTGGCAAGTGGGTAAGACTGGGTGCCATCAATATAACTAAATAGATCATAGCCAATGAAGAGATATTAGAATTATAGTATCCATTTGAGATAATTCGTGGATGTGAGTTTGAGAGGAAGTTAATGATGATAAGAGTAGGGTGAGGTGTGTTGGTATTTTGGATGATTGTAGTAATGGTTTATTGTTAGTTATGGATGTTGAGGCTATGGTTTAGGATTTGAAGGCTCTAATACCATTTGCCTTTCTTATATCTCAAATTCTAAAGGATACCAAATTCAAGATCAATCTTGCTTTGAGGACCGCTCAAGTGCTTAGCACCGCTAAAGCGCCCGATGCTCTCACCCAAAGCACTTAAGTAGTGGTTAATGCCTCTTCCGTAGAGATTTGGAAGATACTTCTAAGAATTTCACACAAATCTTATTTGGAAACCTTATGATACCGAAACTCTTCAGCGTATTTGCCTATAAATACCTCATTATAACCCTTCTTGGGTTAGAGATTGATGAGATTTCAATAAGGCACTTTGAAAAGAGAAAGTCTGACAAGCCACACCATTTTTGATCTCTCATTCGAAGGATTCAAGCATTGAATCTTGGGTTGAAGACCTTCATCCCTTCAGCAAGGTTAAAGCATATTCACTGGAGCAATCAAAGGTTGCTAAGTCACGAACATAGATCAAGTTGTAGGTGTCAAGACGTTATGTCTTGATTATATGTTGGCAATTTATTTCCTTGTATTGTTTAATCATTGAAGTCTTTTTAAATAGTGACTTTCTCTTCATTGAAGATCAAAGGTTGTTGTTTATCTAATTGAGAAGTCATTGGTACATCTAAAGAGGTTTGACTTGTGGAAAATTAGGTTATGTTGTTGTATTAAGAGGATTGTTTTAAACTTAAAATGATTTAAAATTAGAATTTTAAATTGAGTAAGATCACTCAAGCAACCTAAAGCGCTCAAGCACTCAGGACCACTCAAGTGAGCCATGTCGCTCAAGGGCCCCAGGCGCTTAAGCAATTAGTGCATTGGCTCTAGTGTTCATGCAAATTCTACCAAGTTTTTTTTTTTTTTTTTTTTTATGTAATTTCAACTGATAAACCTTCTAAAATTAAGACTCTTTAAGTTTTTGCCTGTAAATACCTCCCTATTAAACACTTGAGGGTTAGAGATCAAGAAAAGATCGTATAGAGTTTTTGGAGATTGGTTAGAGATCTTATATTATTTTCTAGAGAGGGTTTCCTAGAAAGAAAGCCTAAAGTGTGGCACAATTCCTAATCTCTCATTCAAGGATTAGATCTTTGAATCTTGGGTTGAAGACCTTCGTCCCTTAAGAGTGGTTGAAGGATCTACTAAGGAGCAATAAGAGGTTGCTATGTCATGGACATGAATCGAGTTGTAGGTACTGGAGAGTAAGTTTTTAAGGAAAAACGGTAAGGTAAATCTATGTAACTTGATTTCAAATAGTGGATTTAGAATATTAAATCTTATACCTCGTGGTTTTTTATCTCCAAAGTTAGTGTGGGGGTTTTTCACATAAAAATCTTTCATCTCTCTGTTTATATTTGATATTCTACTTGAATTGCCTATGATTGATTATCCCTAAAATCTTGCAAGTTATTCTTAAGCATTAAAAATCATATTTTTATATACCTAAAGATTTTAGGTAGAACCCATTTAGTTATTTTTGGTATCCTTGATATCACTTGGGGTAAAAGAATTGAGTATAATATATAAATATTTATTGAAAATTTTTAAATCACCCATTCATTCCCACCCTCCTAGGTGTTCTCTATTGGACTTTCGGTGTTTTTTCAATAGGTACTGGAGAGTAATTCTTTAGGGTAAAGCATCTAGGTAAATCTATGTAACTTGATCTCATATAATGCATTTAGATTAACGATCTTAAACCTCATGGTTTTTTATCTCCATAGAATAGGGGTTTTCCATGTAAAAATCATTGTGCCTCATTGCAAATATTTATTATTTTGTCTGTATTGCCTATTGTGAAAAGAATTGATTGTCTCTAACTACTTCTAGGAAAAAAATTAGGCATAATGTATAAATATTTGTTTAAAATGTTTTAATTACACCTATTCATCCCCCTTTTGGGTGTTACCATATTGGACTTTGTTTTTCACTCTATTTGCTACCCTTACTGGTATGTGATAACACAAAGAAATCATCCTTGTGACATGAATTAAAGAAGCTTTTGCCTATGAGACAAATTCCACAAAAAATTTTGGTACCTCGAACTTAATTTGAATTGAGCTTGAGCCAAGGTTCGAACAACACATGCTCAACTCAAATTTGATTTGATGTTTTCATATATTATAATGCATATTATTTATACAATAATATTCATTTTAATATATTTTTAAGAAAAGAATATCAAATACATTATATTATACCTTTTCATTTTTAAAAAGATATATAAATTTATTTTTACTTTTTTATTACTATCTTGAAATCAACCTAAGATTTGAGAAATGAG